>NW_028324426.1:1550615-1588386 GCF_052110815.1 Crocodylus siamensis | reverse complement strand
GGCCCAATCGTTAGCATTGGGTTGACCTGGTGGCTGCAAGGCCCCACTCGCTTGCAGGAGGTTGATCTGGTGGCTGCAAGGCCACATTCGCTTGCCCGGGGGTGACCTGGTGGCTTCAAGGCCGCGTTCTCTTGCCTTGGGTTGACCTGGTGTCTGCAAGCCCCATTCGCTTGCCTGGGGTTGACCTGGTGTCTGCAAGCCCCATTCGCTTGCCTGGGGTTGACCTGGTGTCTGCAAGCCCCATTCGCTTGCCAGGGGTTGACATGGTGTCTGCAAGGCCCCATTCACTTACCTGGGGTTGATCTGGTTGCTACAAGGCCCCATTCGCTTGCAGAGGTTTGACCTGGTGTCTGCAAGGCCCCATTCGCTTACCTGGGGTTGACCTGGTGTATGCAAGGCCCCATTTGCTTACCTGGGGTTAACCTCGTGGCTGCAATGCCCCTTTCACTTACCTGGGGTTCACCTGGTGGCTGCAGGGCACCATAGGCTTGCAGGGGGTTGTCCTTGTGTCGGCAATGAGCCATTCGGTTACCTGGGGTTGACCTGGTGGCTGCAAGGACACATTCACTTGCCTGGGGTTGACCGGATGGCTGCAAGGCCCAATCGCTAACATTGGGTTGACCAGGTGGCTGCAAGGCCACATTCGCTTGCCTGGGGGTGACCTGGTGGCTTTAAGGCCGCGTAATCTTGCGTTGGGTTGACCTGGTGTCTGCAAGCCCCATTCGCTTGACTGGGGTTGACCTTGTGTGTGCAAGCCCCATTCGCTTCCCTGGGGTTAACCTGGTTTCTGCAAGCCCCGTTCGCGTGCCTGGGGTTGACCTGGTGTCTGCAAGGCCCCATTCGCTTACCTGGGGTGAATCTGGTGATTGCTAGGCCCCATTCACTTACATTGGGTTGACCTGGTGGCTCCAAGCCCCTTTCTCTTGAATTGGGTTGACCTGGTGTCTGCAAGGCCCCATTTACTTGCAGGGGTTGACCTGGTGGTTGCAAGGCCCCATCCACTTGCAGGGATTTGACCTGGTGGCTGGAAGGCCCCATTCGCTTGCCGGGGGTTGACCTGGTGGCTGCAAGGCCTCATTCACTTGCCTTGGGTTGACCTGCTGGCTGCAAAGCCCCACTCACTTATCTGTCGTTGACCTGGTGGCTGCAAGGCCCCATTCGCTTTCATTGGTTTTCACCTGGTATCTGAAGGCCCCATTCGCCTACCTGGGTTTGACCTGGTGGCCGCAAGGCCACATTCTCTTGCATTGGGATGACCTGGTGTCTGCAAGGCCCCATTCGTTTACCTGGGGTGGACCTGGTGGCTACAAGGCCCCATTCGCTTGCCTGGGGTTAACCTGGTGGCTGCAAGGCCCCATTCACTTCGATATGGTTGACCTGGTGTCTGGAAGGCCCTGTAGGCTTGCCTCCGTTACACCTGGTGTCTGCAAGGACCCATTCGCTTGCCTGGGGTTCACCAGTTTGCTGCAGGACCCCATAGGCTCGCAGGGGGTTGCCCTGGTGTCTGCAAGGCCCCATTTACTTGCAGGGGTTGACCTAGTGGTTGCAAGGCCTCATTCACTTGCAGGGGTTTACCTGGTGTCTGGAAGGCCCCTTTCGCTTGCCTGGGGTTGACCTGGTGGCTGCAAGGCCACATTAGCTTACCTGGGGTTGACCTGGTGGCTGCAAGGCCCCACTCGCTTCCCTGGGGTTGACCTGCTGGCTGCAAAGCCCAACTCACTTATCTGGCGTTGACCTGGTGGCTGCAAGGCCCCTTTCGCTTGCATTGGTTTTCACCTGGTATCTGAAAGGCCCCATTCGCCTACCTGGGGTTGACCTGGTGGCTGCAAGGCCGCATTCTCTTGCATTGGGATGACCTGGTGTCTGCAAGGCCCCATTCGCTTACCTGGGGTAACCTGGTGGCTGCAAGGCCCCATTCGCTTGCCTGGGGTTTACCTGGAGGCTGCAAGGCCCCATTCACTTCGATATGGTTGACCTGGTGTCTGCAAGGCCCTGTAGGCTTGCCTGCGTTCCACCTGGTGTCTGCAAGGACCCATTCGCTTGCCTGGGGTTCACCACTTCGCTACAGGACCCCATAGGCTCGCAGGGGGTTGACGTGGTGGCTGCAAGACCCCATTCACTTGCATTGGGTTGACCTGGTGTCTGCAAGGGCCGATTCGCTAACCTGGGGTTCACCTGGTGTCTGCAAGGCCCCATTCGCTTACCTGGGGTTGATGTGGTGGCTGTAGGGCCCCATTCGCTTGAACGGGGTTGACCTGGTGTCTGCATGGCCCCATTCACTTGCCTGGGTTTGACCTGGTGCCTGAAATGGCTTATTCAGTTGCCTGGGGTTCACCTGGTGTCTGCAAGGCCCCATTTGCTTACCTGGGGTTTACCTGGTGGCTGCAAGGCCCCATTCGTTTGCATTGGGTTCACCTGTTGGCTGCAGGGTCCCATAGACTTGCAGGAGGTTGACCTGGTGCCTGCAAGGCCCCAGTCGCATACCTGGGGTTGACCTGGTGGCTGCCAGGCCCATTCACTTACCTGGACATAACCTGGTGGCTGCAAGGCCCCATGTGCTTCGATTGGATTAACCTGGTGGCTGCAAGGCCACATTGCCTGCCTGTGCTTTACCTGGTGGCTGCAAGGCCCCATTCGTTTGGCTGGGGTGCACCTGGTGGCTTCAAGGCGCCATTGACATACCTGGTGTTCACCTGGTCGCTGGAGGACCCAATAGACTGACACGAGGTTGACGTCGTGACTTCAAGGCCCCATTCACTTTCGTTGGGTTGACCTGGTGTCTGCAAAGCCCCATTCGCTTACCTGGTGCCAACCTGGTGGCTGCAAGGCCCTATTCACTTACCTGGGGTTCAACTGGAGGCTGCAAGGCCCCATTCTCTTGAATTGGGTTGACCTGGTGTCTGTAAAGACCCATTTGCTTACCTGGGGTGAACCTGGTGGCTGCAAGACTCCATTCTCTTGAATTGGTTTGACCTGGTGTCTGCAAGGAGCCACAGGCTTGCTTGGGGTTGACCTGGTGGCTGCAAGGCCCAATTCTCTTGCCTAGGGTTGACCTGGTGGCTGAAAGGCCCGATTCGCTTAAATGTGGTTGACCTGGGGGCTGCAAGCCCCATTCGCTTGCAGGGGGTTAACTTGGTGGCTGCAAGGCCCCGTTCGCTTGCATTGGGTTGACCTGGTGGCTGCAAGGCCCCATTCACTTACCTGGGTTTGACCTGGTGGCTGCAAGGCCCCTTTAACTTACCTGGGGTTCCCCTGGTGGCTGCCGGGCCCCATAGGCTTGCATGGGGTTGACCCGGTTGCTGCAAGGCCCCATTCGCTTCCCTTGGACGGACCTGGTGGGTGCAAGGCCCCACTAGCTTGCCTGGGGGTAACCTAGTGGCTGCAAGGCCCCATTCACTTGCCTTGGGTGGACCTGGTGGCTGCAAGGCCCCATTCGCTTACCTGGAGATAACCTGGGGTCTGCAAGGCACCATTTGCTTCTGTTGGATTAACCCGGGGGCTGCAAGGCCACATTGCTTGCCTGGGGTTGACGTGGTGGCTTCAATTCCACATTGACATACCGGGAGTTCACCTGGTCGGTGCAGGACCCCATAGGCTCGCAGTGGTTGACGTCGTGGCTGCAAGGCTCCATTCGCTTGGGTCGGGTGGACCTGGTGGCTTCAAGGCCCCATTGAAATAGCTGGCGTTCACCTGGTCGGTGTAGGACCCAATAGGCTAGCAGGGGTTTGACGTGGTGGCTAAATGGCACCATTCACTAGGCTGGAGTGGACGTGGTCCCTGCAAGGCCCCATTCGATTACCTAGGGTTGACCTGGTGGTTGCAAGGCCCCGTTCGCTTACACGGGGTTGACCTGGTGGCTGTAAGGCCACGTTCACTTGCCTGGGGTTGACCTGGTGGTTGCAAGGCCACATTCACTTGCCTGGGGTTGAACTGGTGGCTGCAAGTCCCCATTCGCTTCCCCGGGGTTGACCTGGTAGCTGCAAGGTCCCATTTACTTTCCTGTGGTTGACGTGGGCTCCAAAAGTCCCCTTAGTCATGCCTGGGGTTGACCTGGTGGCTGCAGGGCCCCATAGGCTTTCAGGGGTTTGGCCTGGTGGCTGCAAGGCCCCATTCGCTTACCCGGGGTTGACCTGGCGGCTGCAAGGCCCCATTTGCTTACGTGGGGTTGACAAGGCGGCTGCAAGGCTTCATTCGCTTGCATTGGGTTTACCTGGTGTTGCAAGGCCCCATTCACTTCCCTGGGTTTGACCTGGTGGGTGCAAGGCCCCATTCAGTTGACTGGGGTTGACCTGGTGGCTGCAAGGCCACATTTGCTTCGATTGGGTTCACCGGGTGGCTGCAGGGACCCATAGGCTTGCCTGTGGCTGACCTGATGGCTGCAAGGCCCCATTCACTTGCATTGGGTTGACATGGTGCCTGCAGGGCCACATTCACTTGCAGGGGTTGACCTGGCGGGTGAAAGGCCGAATTCACTTCCATTGGGTTTACCTGGCGGCTGCAAGGCCCCATTAGCTTACCTGGGGTTGACCTGGTGGCTGCAAGGCCCCATTCGCTTGCCTGTGGTGGACCTGTTGGATGCAAGGCCCTATTTCCTTGCATGGGGTTGATCTCGTGGCTGCAAGGCCACAGTCACTTGCCTGGGGTTGACCTAGTGGCTGCAAGGCCCCATTCACTTGCCTGGGGTGGACCTGTTGGCTGCAAGCCCATTTTCGCTTGCCTGGGGTTGAACTTGTGGCGGCAAGGCCCCATTCGCTTGGCTGGGGTTGACCTGGTGGCTTCAAGGACCTATTCACTTTCATTGGGTAGACATGGTGCCTGCAAGGCCCCATTCGCTTGCCTAGGGTTGACCTAGTGGATGCAAGGCCCCATTCACTTGCCTTTGGTGTTCCTGGTGGCTGCAAGGCCCCTTTGGCTTCCAGGGGGTTGAGCTGGTGGGTGCAAGGCTACATTCACTTGCCTGGGGTGGACCTGATGGCTGCAAGGTCCAATTCGCTTCCATTGGGTGGACCTTGTGGCTGCAAGGCCCCATTCGGATAACTAGGGTTGACCTGGTGGCTGCAAGGCCCCATTCGCTTGCATTTGGTTGACCTTTTGGCTGCAAGGCCCCATTCGCTTTCCTGGGGTTGACCTGTTGGCTTCAAGGCCCCATTCTCTTGCCTGTGGTTCACCTGGTGGCTGCAGGTCCCATAGGCTTGCAGGGGGTTGACCTGGTTTTTGCGGGGCCCATTTGATTACCAGGGTTTGACCTGGTGTCTGCAAGGCTCCATTCGCTTACCTGGGGTTGACCTGGGGGCTGCCAGGCCCCATTCGCTTGCCTGGGCTTAACCTTGTCCTGCAAGGCCCCATTCTCTTGGATATGGTTGACCTGGTGTCTGCAAGGCCATGTAGGCTTCCCTGAGTTACACCTGGAGGATGCCAGGCCCCATTCACTTGATTTGGGTGGACCTGGTCACTCCAAGGCCCCATTCGCTTGCCTGGGGTTGACATGGGGTCCACAAGTCCCCTCAGGCATGCCTGGGGGTGACCTGGTGGCTGCAGGGCCCCATAGGCTTGCAGGGGTTTGACCTGGTGAATGGCAGGCCCCATTCGCTTGCAGAGGGTTGTCCTGGTGTATGCAAGGCCCCGTAGGCTTGCTTGGGGTTGACCTGGTGGCTGTAAGGCACCATTCACTTGCCAGGGGTTCACCTGGTGGCTGCAAGGCCCCATTCGCTTGCATTGGGTTGACCTGGTGGGTGCAAGGCCCCATTCACTTTTCTGGGGTTCACCTGGAGGCTGCAGCGCCCCATAGGCTTGCAGGGGGTTGACCTGGTGGCTGCAAGTCCCGATTCGCATACCTGGCGTTGACCTGGTGGCTGCCAGGCAGCTTCGCTTTCCTGGGAAAAACCTGGTGGCTCGAAAGCCCCATTCGCTTGGATTGGGGTGACCTGGTGTCTGCAAGGCCCCATTAGCTTACCTGGAGTTGACCTGGTGGTTACAAGGCACCATTCGCTGGCCTTGGGTTGACCTGGTGGCTGCAAGGCCCCATTCGCTTGCCTGGGGTTGATGTGGGCTCCAAAAGTCCCCTTGGGTATGGCTGGGGTTGCCCTGATGGATGCAAGGCCACTTTCGCTTGCCTGGGATAGAACGTTTGGCTCCAAGGCCCCATTCGCTTCTCTGGGGTTGACAGGGTGGCTGCAAGGCCCCATTCACTGACCTGGGGTTGACCTGGTTGCTCCAAGGCCCCATTCGTTTGCAGGGGTTGACCTGGTGGCTGCAAGACCCCAATCGCTTGCATTGGGTTGACCTAGTGTCTGCTAGGCCCCATATGCTTCCCTGGGGTGAATCTGGTGGTTGCAAGGCCCCATTCACTTACATTGGGTTCACCTGGTGGCTCCAAGCCCCTTTCACTATAATTGGGTTGACCTGGTGTCTGCAAGGCCCCATTTACTTGCAGGGGTTGACCTGGTGGTTGCAAGGCCCCATTCACTTGCAGGGATTTGACCTGGTGGCTGGAAGGCCCCATTCGCTTGCCTGGGGTTGACCTGGTGGCTGCAAGGCCCCATTCGATTTCATTGGTTTTCACCTGGTATCTGAAGGCCCCATTCGCCTACCTGGGGTTGACCTGGTGGCTGCAAGGCCACATTAGCTTACCTGGGGTTGACCTGGTGGCTGCAAAGCCCCACTCACTTATCTGGCGTTGACCTGGTGGCTGCAAGGCCCCATTCACTTCGATATGGTTGACCTGATGTCTGCAAGGCCCTGTAGGCTTGCCTCCGTTACACCTGGTGTCTGCAAGGACCCATTCGCTTGCCTGGGGTTCAACAGTTTGCTGCAGGACCCCATAGGCTCGCAGGGGTTTGACCTGGTGTCTGCAAGGCCACATTTACTTGCAGGGGTTGACCTAGTGGTTGCAAGGCCTCATTCACTTGCAGGGGTTTACCTGGTGGCTGGAAGGCCCCTTTCGCTTGCCTGGGGTTGACCTGGTGGCTGCAAGGCCACATTAGCTTACCTGGGGTTGACCTGGTGGCTGCAAGGCCCCACTCGCTTCCCTGGGGTTCACCTGCTGGCTGCAAAGCCCAACTCACTTATCTGGCGTTGACCTGGTGGCTGCAAGGCCCCATTCGCTTGCATTGGTTTTCACCTGGTATCTGAGGCCCCATTCGCCTACCTGGGGTTGACCTGGTGGCTGCAAGGCCGCATTCTCTTGCATTGGGATGATCTGGTGTCTGGAAGGCCCCATTCGCTTACCTGCGGTTAACCTGGTGGCTGCAAGGCCCCATTCGCTTGCCTGGGGTTAACCTGGAGGCTGCAAGGCCCCATTCACTTCGATATGGTTGACCTGGTGTCTGCAAGGCCCCATGTAGGCTTGCCTGCGTTACACCTGGTGTCTGCAAGGACCCATTCGCTTGCCTGGGGTTCACCACTTCGCTACAGGACCCCATAGGCTCGCAGGGGGTTGACGTGGTGGCTGCAAGGCCCCATTCACTTGCATTGGGTTGACCTGGTGTCTGCAAGGCCACATTCGCTTTCATTGGCTTGACCTGGTATCTGCAAGGCCCCATTCGCTTGCCTGATTTTAACCTGGTGGCTGCAAGGCCCCATTCACTTTCCTGTGGTTGACCTGGTGGATGCAAGGCCCCATTTGCTTTGCTGGGGTTGTCTTGGTGGCTGCAAGGCCCCATTCTCTTTCCGGGGGTTGACCTGGTCACTGCAAGGCCCCATTCGCTTGCCTGGGGTTGACGTGGGTTCCAAAAGTCCCCTTAGGCATGACTGGGGATGACCTCGTGCATGGAGGGCCCTGTAGGCTTACAGGGGTTTGACCTGGCGACTGCAAGGCCACATTGGCTTGCCTGGGGTTGAACTGGTGGCTGCAAGGCCCCATTCACGTACCCGGGGTTCACCTGGTGGCCTCAGGACCCCATACGCTTGCAGGGGGTTGATGTGTTGGCTGCAAGGCCCCATTCTCTTGCAATGCATTCACCTGGTGTCTGCAAGGCCCCATTCGCTTACCTGGGTTTGACCTGCTGTCTGCAAGGCCCCATTCGCTTACCTGAAGTTGAACTGGTGGCTGCAGGACCCCATAGGCTTTCAGGGGTTTGACCTGGTGCCTGCAATGCCGCATTCGCTTGCCTCGGGTTAACCTGCTGGCTGCAAGGCCCAATTCGCTTGGCTTGGGTTGACCTGGTGGCTGCAAGGCCCTGTAGGCTTGCCTGAGTTACAACTGGTGGCTGCAAGGCCCCATTCACTAGCCTGGGGTGGACTTGGGGGCTGCAAGGACCCATTCACTTTCGTAGGGTTGACCTGGTGGTTACAAGGCCCAATTCGCTTCTCTTGGGTAGACTTTCTGGCGAAAAGCCCCATTCGCTTGCCTGGGGTTGACCTTTGTGGCTGTAAGGCCCCATTCGCTTGCCTGGGGTTGACCTGGTGGCTGTAAGGCCGCATTAGCTTGCCTGGGGTTGACCTGGTGGCTGTAAGGCCTCATTCACTTGCCTGGGTTTAACCTGCTGGCTGGAAGGCCCCATTCACTTGCCTGGGGTTCACCTGGCTGCTGCAAGGCCACGTTCACTTGCCTGGGGTTGACGAGGTGGCTGCAAGGCCCCATTCGCTTACCTGGGGTTGACCTGGTGGCTGCAAGGCCCCATTCACTTGCATGGGGTGACCTGGTGGATGCAAGGCTCCATTCGCTTGCCTGGGGTTGACCTGGTGGCTGCAAGGCCCCATTCGCTTGCCTGCGATTGACCTGGTGGCTGCAAGGCCCCATTCGCTTGCAGGGGATTGACCTGTTGGCTGCAATGCCCCATTCACTTGCATTGAATTGATGTGGTGGCTGCAAGGCCCCTTTCACTTGCCTGGGGTGGACCTGGTCACTGCAAGTCGCCATTCTCTTACCCAGGGTTGACCTGGTGGCTGCAAGGCCCCATTCGATTACTTGGGGTTGACCTGGTGGCTGCAAGGCACCATTCGCTTAAATGGGAGTGACCCAGTGGCTGCAGGGCCCCATAGGCTTGCAGGGTGCTGACCTGGTGGCTCCAAGGCCCCTTCACTTGCCCGGGGTTGACCTGGTGGCTCCAAGTCCCCATTCGCTTACCTGCGGTTGACCTGGTGGTGGCAAGGCCCCATTCGCTTGCCTGGGGTTAACCTGGTGTGTAAAAGGCCCCATACACTTGCGTGGGTTGAAGCAGGTGGCTGCAAGGCCCCATTCTCTTTCCTGGGGTTGACCTGGTCACTGCAAGGCCCCATTCGCTTGCCTGGGGTTGCTGTGGGCTCCGTAAGTCCCCTTAGGCAAGCCTGGGGTTGACCTGGTGGCTGCAGGGCCCCATAGGCTTGCTGCGGTTTGACCTGGTGGCTTCAAGACCACATTCGCTTGCCTGGGGTTCACCTGGTGGCTGCAAGGTCCCATTCACCACTGGGGTTGATCTGGTGTCTGTAAGGCCCCGTAGGCTTGCTTCGGGTTCACCTGGTGGCTGCAAGGCCCCATTCTCTTACTTGGGGTTGACCTGGTGGCCGCAAGGCCCCATTCGATTACTTGGGGTTGACCTGGTGGCTGCAAGGCACCATTCGCTTAAATGGGAGTGACCCGGTGGCTGCAGGGCCCCATAAGCTTACAGGGGGTTGACCTGGTGGCTCCAAGGCCCAATTCGCCTGCCCGGGATTTACCTGGTGGCTGCAAGTCCCCATTCGCTTACCTGGGGTTGACCTGGTGGATGCAAGGCCCGATTCTCTTCCCTGGAGTTCACCTGGTGGCTGCAGGGCCCCATAGGCTTCCAGGGGGTTGACCTGATGGCTGCAAGGCCCCATTCGCTTACCTGGGGTTGACCTGGGCTCCAAAAGTCCCCCCAGGCATGCCTGGGGTTGTCCTGGTGCCCATACGTGCTGCCGCCCCGGGTTTCACTCCCAAACAACCACTGGGATTGCGGATGCAGGACCCACAGAACCCCCGGGGGCTTTAGCGTCCATCAAGTGCCCCCCCCACCGGAGCTTAAGACTCCAAGGTGTGCCCCCGCACCTGGGCCAGGCCCCATTTGTTTGCCTGGGGTTGACCTGGTGTTTGAAAGGACCCATTCACTTGCATTCTGTTGACCTGCGTTCTGCACGGCACCGTAGGCTCGGGGTTGACCTGGTGCCTGCAAGGCCCCATTCGCTTTCATTGGGTTGACCTGGTGTTTCCAAGGCCCCATTCGCTTTCCTGGGGATGACCTGGTGTCTGCAGGTCCCCATTCACTTACCTGGGGTTGCCCCGGTGGCTGCAGGGCTCCATAGGCTTGCAGGGGGCTGACCTGTGGCTCCAAGGCCCCTTCACTTGCCCGGGGTTGACCTGGTGGCTCCAAGTCCCCATTCGCTTACCTGTGGTTGACCTGGTGGTGGCAAGGCCCCATTCGCTTGCCTGGGGTTAACCTGGTGGCGGCAAGGCCCCATATACTTGCCTGGGGTCTCCTGGTGGCTGCATGGCCCCATTCTCTTTCCTGGGGTTGAAATGGTCAGTGCAAGGCCCCATTCACTTGCCTGGGGTTGCTGTGGGCTCCATAAGTCCCCTTAGGCAAGCCTGGGGTTGACCTGGTGGCTGCAGGGCCCCATAGGCTTGCTGCGGTTTGACCTAGTGGCTGCAAGACCACATTTGCTTGCCTGGGGTTCACCTGGTGGCTGCAAGGCCCCATTCGCTTACTTGGGGTTGACCTGGTGGCTGCAAGGCCGCATTCGATTACTTGGGGTTGACCTGGTGGCTGCAAGGCCCCATTCGCATAAATGGGGTTGACCTGGTGGCTGCTAGGCCCCATTCACTGACCTAGGGTTGGCCCGGTGGCTGCAGGGCCCCCTAGGCTTGCAGGGGGTTGACCTGGTGGCTCCAAGGCCCCATTGGCTTGCATTGGGTTGACCTGGTGGCTAGCCAGACTGCCAGGCTCTGGCCGGCGTGCTGAGGGAATTCGGTGCACAGGTGGTATTCTCTTCCATCCTACCAGTGAACGGACGCGGAAGGCGGCATGAGAACTTCATCTGAGAGACCAACTGGCGGCTTCGGCAGTGGTGTCTCAAGGCAGGCTTCGGCTTCCTGGACAATGACCCACACATTACAACGAGGGACTTGCTCAGCTGGGATGGGCTTCACCTGTCCCCCAAAGGTAAGCGTGTGTTTTCTTCCAGGTTGGCGGATCTCCTCCGGCGGGCTTTAAACTAGGCTTGTCGGGGGGAGGGGAAGATGAGGGTGGGGGAAGCTGTGGACCACCAAACCAGGTGGCACCCACAAGGACAGCCCAGCCTGAAGAAAGAGAGCTTTGGGAACGTGAAAGACAGGGGGTGGACAGCAATACGGCACAGGTAAGGGACGGGAAGGTTAGAGACAAAAAGCCCTTTAGGACTTGGAGCGAGGGGGTAGCAAAAGCACCAGTCACAGGGCTCAAGTGCCTATATACTAATGCTAGGAGCATGGGGAACAAGCAGGATGAACTAGCGCTCCTGGTTGCACTAAACGACTACGACTTAGTGGGGCTGACGGAAACCTGGTGGGATTCATCCCACGACTGGGCGGTACATATTGAGGGCTATAGATTGTACAGAAAGGACAGAGTGGGGAAAAGGGGGGGAGGGGTTGCGCTCTATGTTAAGGAGCAATATACATCAACCCTCATCAAGACAGAATCAAAGGATGAGGAAGTAGAAGGACTGTGGGTTAGGCTACATGGGGGGCAAGGAGAAAAGGATTTGGTGGTAGGGGTCTGCTACAGACCCCCACATCAAGGGGAAGAAATAGATTTGGGGCTCCTGAGGCAACTCTCGGAGACCATAAAAGCTAAAGAGGCGGTGGTCATGGGGGACCTAAACTACCCGGACATCTGCTGGGAGACACAGACAGCAAAGTCCCACCGCTCACGCAGGTTTCTAACCTGTGTACAGGACCTCCACCTGACGCAGGAGGTACATGGTCCCACTAGGGGGAATGCCTTACTGGATCTGGTATTGGCAACGGGGGATGACATAGTAGGGGACCTACAGATCGGTAGCCATCTGGGGGACAGTGATCACCTAAAAGTACAGTTCAACATAAGGCGCCGAGTGGGTAAGGTAACCAGTAGGGTGAACGTGCTGGACTTTAGGAAAGCTGATTTCAGCGAACTCAGGCGATTAGTGAAGGACGCACTGCAGAGTAGTAGTTTTGAAATGATGGGAGCCCAAGAAGGGTGGCTGTGCCTTAAGGAAGCGATCCTTCGAGCACAAAGCGAGACGATCCCCGTGCGAGGTAAAAGAGGGAAAGGGGCCAGGAGGCTTCCCTGGCTGACCAGAGAAATCCAGGGCAGACTAAGGGCCAAAAGGGGAGCACATAAAAAGTGGAAACAGGGAGAGATCACCAAAGAGGAATATACCTCTTCTGCTCGTGCTTGTAGGGAGGCAGTTAGACAGGCCAAAGCTACCATGGAGCTGAGGATGGCAACCCAAGTAAAAGACAATAAGAAATTGTTTTTTAGATATATAGGGAGTAAAAGGAAGGCCCAGGGAGGAATAGGACCCCTGCTAAATGGGCAGAAACAATTGGTGACGGACAGAGGGGACAAGGCTGAACTCCTCAACGAGTTCTTCGCCTCAGTGTTCCTAAGCGAGAGGCATGACAAGTCTCTCACTGGGAGTCTAGGGAGGCAGCAGCAAGGCACCAGACTTCCATGCGTGGACCCTGAGGTGGTGCAGGGTCACTTGGAAGAACTGGATGCCTTTAAGTCGGCAGGCCCGGATGAGCTCCATCCGAGGGTACTGAAGGCACTGGCCGACATCATTGCAGAGCCACTGGCGGGAATATTTGAACGCTCGTGGCGCACGGGTCAAGTCCCGGAGGACTGGAAAAGGGCCAATGTGGTTCCCATTTTCAAGAAGGGGAGGAAGGAGGACCCGGGTAACTATAGGCCAGTCAGTCTCACCTCCATCCTTGGCAAAATCTTTGAAAAAATCATCAAGGCTCACATTTGTGAGAGCCCGGCAGGACAAATTATGCTGAGGGGAAACCAGCACGGGTTCGTGGCAGGCAGATCGTGCCTGACCAATCTAGTCTCTTTTTATGACCAGGTCACAAAACGCCTCGACGCAGGAGGAGGGGTGGATGTCGCATACTTGGACTTCAGGAAGGCCTTTGATACGGTATCCCACCCCATACTGGTGAACAAGTTAAGGGGCTGTGACTTGGATGACTGCACAGTCCGGTGGGTGGAGAATTGGCTGGAGGGTAGCACCCAGAGAGTCGTGGTGGATGGGTCGGTTTCGACCTGGAAGAGTGTGGGCAGTGGGGTCCCGCAGGGCTCGGTGCTTCGACCAATACTCTTTAATGTCTTCATCAGCGACTTGGAGGAGGGGGTGAAATGTACTCTGTCCAAGTTTGCAGATGACACTAAGCTATGGGGCGAAGTGGACACGCCGGAGGGCAGGGAACAGCTGCAAGCAGACCTGGACAGGTTAGACAAGTGGGCAGAAAACAACAGAATGCAGTTCAACAAGGAGAAATGCAAAGTGGTGCATCTAGGGAGGAAAAATGTCCAGCACACCTACAGCCTAGGAAATGACCTGCTGGGTGGCACGGAAGTGGAAAGGGATCTTGGAGTCCTAGTGGACTCCAAGATGAACATGAGTCGGCAGTGTGACGAAACCATCAGAAAAGCCAATGGCACTTGATCGTGCATCAGCAGATGCATGACAAATAGGTCCAAGGAGGTGATACTTCCCCTCTGTCGGGCACTGGTCAGACCGCAGCTGGAGTACTGCGTGCAATTCTGGGCGCCGCACTTCAAGAAGGATGCGGATAACCTGGAGAGGGTCCAGAGAAGGGCCACTCGTATGGTTAAGGGCCTGCAGGCCAAGCCCTACGAGGAGAGATTAGAGAAACTGGACCTTTTCAGCCTCCGCAAGAGAAGGTTGAGAGGCGACCTGGTGGCTGCCTAGAAGTTCGTCAGGGGGGCACAGAAGGGAATTGGTGAGTATTTATTCACCAAGGCGCCCCCGGGGGTTACAAGAAATAATGGCCACAAGCTAGAAGAGAGCAGATTTAGATTGGATATTAGGAGGAACTTCTTCACAGTTCGAGTGGCCAAGGTCTGGAACGGGCTCCCAAGGGAGGTGGTGCTCTCCCCTACCCTGGGGGTATTCAAGAGAAGGTTGGATGTGTATCTAGCTGGGGTAATGTAGGCCCAGCACTCTTTTCTGCTTATGCAGGGGGTTGGACTCGATGATCTATAGAGGTCCCTTCTGACCCTAGCATCTATGAATCTATGAATCTATAAGGCCCCATTCCCTTCCCTGGGGTTGACCTGGTGGCTGCAGGAGTGCATAGGCTTGCAGGGGGTTGACCTGGTGGCTGTAAGGCCCCATTCGCTTGCCTGGGGTTGACTTCGTGGGTGCAAGGCCCCATTCGATTACTTGGGGTTGACCTGGTGACTGCAAGGCCCCATTCGCTTACCTGGGGTTGACCTGGTGGATGCAACGCCCCATTCACGGTAAGTGAAATGGGGTTCACCTGCTGGTTGCAGGGCACCATAGGCTTTCAGGGGTCTGACCTAGTGGCTTCATGGCCCCATTCGCTTCCAGGGGGTTAACCTGGTCGCTGCAAGGCCCCATTCGCTTGCCTGGGGTTGACCTGGTGGCTGCAAGTCACCATTCGCTTGCAGGGGGTTGACCTGGGGCTGCAAGGCCTCATTCGATTACTTGGGTTTGACCTGGTAACTGCAAGGCCCCATTCGCTTGCCTGGGTCTAACCTGGTGGCTGCAAGGGCCCATTCGCTTGGGTTGGTTTGACGTGCTGTGTGCAAGGCCCCGTAGGCTTGCCTGAGTTACATCTGGTGGGTTCAAGGCCCCACTCGCTTCCAGGGGGTAGACCTGGTGTCTGCAAGGCCCCGTTCGCTTGCATTGTGTTGACCTGGTGTCTGCAAGGCACCATTCGCTTGCAGGGGGTTCAGCTGGTGGCTGCAAGGCACCTTTCGCTTGCAGGGGGTTGACCTGCGGGCTGCAAGGCCCCATTCGATTACCTGGGGTTGACCTGGTGGCTGCAAGGCCCATTCGCTTGCATTGGGTTGACTTGGTGGCTTCTAAGGCCCCATTCGCTTGCATTGGGTTGATCTGGTGTCTGCAAGGCCCCACTCAATTACCTGGGGTTCATCTGGTGGCTGTCAGGCCCCATTCGCTTGCATTGGGTTGATCTGGTGTCTGCAAGACCCCATTCGCTAACCTGGGTTTAACCTGGTGGCTGCAACGGCCCATTCGCTTGGATTGGGTTGACCGGGTGGCTGAAAGGCCCCGTAGGATTGCCTGAGATACACCTGGAGGCTGCAAGGCCCCACTCGCTTGAAGGGTTTGACCTGGTGCCTGCAAGGGCACATTCACTTCCCTGGGGTTGACCTGGTGGCTGGTAGGCCGCATTAGCTTGCATTGGGTTAAACTGGTGTCTGCAAGGCCCCATTAGCTTACCTGGGGTTGACCTGGTGGCTGCAAGGCCCCATTCGCTTGCATTGGTTTGACCTGGTGGCTGCAAGGCTCCATTCAGTTTCCTGGGGTTCACCGGGTGGCTGCAAAACCCCATTCGCTTACCTGGGGCTGACCAGGTGGCTGTAAGGCCCCTTTCACTTACCTTGTGTTGACCTGGTGGCTTCAGGGCCCCATAGGCTTGCAGGGGGTTGACCTGGTGACTGCAAGGCCCCATTCGCTTGGATTTGGTGGACCTGGTGTCTGCAAGGCCCCGTAGGCTTGCCTCAGTTACATCTGGTGGCTACAAGGCCGCATTCACTTGCAGGGGGTTGACCTGGTGGCTGCAAGGCCACATTCACTTGCAGGGGTTGACCTGGAGGCTACAAGGCCCAATTCGCTTGCATTGGGTTGACCTGGAGGCTACAGGGCCGCATTGCTTGCCTGGGGTTGACCTGGTAGCTGCAAGGCCCCATTCGCTTGCAGGGGTTGACCTGTTGGCTGCAAGGCCACTTTCGCTTCCAGGGAGTTAACCTGGTCACTGCAAGGCCCCATTCGCTTACCTGGGTTTGACTTGGTGGCTGCAAGGCCCCATTCCATTACTTGGGTTTGACCTGGTGACTGCAAGGCCCCATTCGCTTACCTGGGGTTGACCTGGTGGCTGCAACGCCCCATTCACTTACCTGGGGTTCACCTGTTGGTTGCAGGCCCCATAGGCTTTCCGGGGTCTGACCTAGTGGCTTAATGGCCCCATTCGCTTCCAGGGGGTTAACCTGGTCGCTGCAAGGCCCCATTCGCTTGCATTGGGTTGACGTGGTGGCTGCAAGGCCACATTCGCTTGCCTGGGGTTCACCTGGTGGGTGCAAGTCACAGTTCGCTTGCAGGGGGTTGACCTGGGGCTGCAAGGCCCCATTCGATTACTTGGGTTTGACCTGGTGACTGCAAGACCCCATTCGCTTACCTGGGGTTGACCTGGTGGCTGCAAGGTCCCATTCACTTGCCTGGGTTAACCTGGTGGCTGCAGGGCCCCATTGGGTTGAGGCTTGCAGGGGGTTGACCTGGTGGCTGCAAGGCCCCATTCGCTTGCATTGGGTTGACCTGGTGTCTGCAAGGCACCAGTCACAAGCTGGTGGCCAAGGCCATTCGCTTTTGACCTGGGGTTGCAAGGCCCATGGCTGGGTTGATCTGTCTGCAAGGCCCCATTCGCTTACCTGGGTTGACCTCGTGGCTTCAAGGCCCCATTCGCTTAGGCCCCATTGGGTTGACCTGGTGGCTGCAAGGCTTGCCCATAGGCTTCCCTGGGTTGCAAGGCCCCATTCAGACCTGGTGGCTGCAAGGGCCCATTCGCTTGGGTTGACCTGGTGGTTCACTTTCCTGACGTGGCTGTGCATGCAAGGCCCCGTAGGCTTGGCTGAGTTACATCTTGGGGGGCTGCAAGGCCCCATTCGCTTCCAGGGGGTAGACCTGGTGTCTGCAAGAGCCCCATTCGCTTGCATTGTGTTGACCTGGTGGCTGCAAGGCCCCATTCGCATTGCAGGGGTTGACCTGGTGGCTGCAAGGCCCAATTCGCTTGCATTGGGTTGACCTGGAGGCTGCAGGGCCGCATTGCTTGCCTGGGGTTGACCTGGTAGCTGCAAGGCCCCATTCACTTGCAGGAGTTGACCTGGTGGCTGCAAGGCCCCATTTGCTTCGATTGGGTTCACCTGGTGGCTGCAGGGCCCCATAGGCTTGCAGGGGGTTGACCTGGTGGCTGCAAGGCCCCATTCACTCGCCTTGGCCTGACCTGGTGGCTTCAAGGCCCCATTCATTTGCATTGGGTTGACCTGTTGGCTGCAACGCCCCATTCGCTCTACCTAGGGTTGACCTGGTGTCTTCAACTCCCCATTCACTTTACCTGTGGTTAACCTGGTGGCTGCAAGGCCCCATTACCTCTACCTGGGGTTGACCTGGTGGCTGCAAGGCCCCATTCACTTGGCTGGGGTTGCCCCGGTCAATGCAAGGCCCAATTCTCTTGCCTCGGGTTGACATGGGCTCCAAAAGTCCCCTTAGGCATGGCTGGGGTTGTCCTGGTGGCTGCAACGCCCCATTGACTTACCTGGCGTTCACCTGGTCGCTGCAGGACCCCATAGGCTCGCAGGGGGTTGACGTGGTGGCTGCAAGGACCCATTCGCTTGGCTGGGGTGGACCTGGTGGCTTCAAGGCCCCATTCACTTACCTGTGGTTAACCTGGTGGCTGCAAGGCCCCATTCCCTTACCTGGGGTTCACCTGGTGGCTGCAAGGCCCCATTCACTTGCCTGGGGCTGACCTAGTGGATGCCAGGGCCGATTCGCTTGCCTGGGGTTGACGTGGGCTCCAAAAGTCCCCTTAGGCATGCCTGTGGGTCACCTGGTGGCTGCAAGGCCCCATTCGCATACCTTGGGTTTTCCTTGTGGCTGCCAGGCCCCATCCGCTTTCCTGGGTATAACCTGCTGGCTGCAAGGCCACATTCGCTTGCCTGTGGTTGACCTGGTGGTTGCAAGGCCCCCTTCACATGCAGGGGATGACATGTTGGCTGCAAGGCCACTTTCGCTTGCCTGGGTTTGAAGTGGTGGCTGCAAGGCCCCATTTGCTTGGCTGGGTTTGACCGGGTGGCTGCAAGGACCCTTTCACTTGCATTGGGTTGACCTGGTGTCTGCAAGGCCCTTTCGCTTGCCTAGGGTTGACCTGGTGTCTGCAAGGCCCCATTCACTTACAGGGGTTGAGCTGGTGGGTGAAAGGCCGAATTCGCTTGCATTTGGTTGACCTTGTGTCTGCCAGGTCCCATTTGCTTACCTGGGTTGACCTGGTGGCTGCAAAGCCCCATTCGCTTGCCTTGGGTTGACCTGGTGTCTGCACGGCCCCATTCGCTTACCTGGGATTCACCTGGTGGCTGCAAGGCCCCATAGCTTGCAGGGGGTTGACCTGGTGGCTGCAAGGCCCCATTCAGCATACCTGGGGTTGACCTGGTGGCTGCAAGGCCCCATTCGCTTGCCTGGGGTGGACCTGGTGGCTGAAAGGCCCCATTCGCTTGCCCGGGGTTGACCTGGTGGCTGCAAGGCCCCATTCAGTTGCCTTGGGTTGACCAGGTGTCTGTAATGCCCCATATACTTTCCTAGGGTAGACATGGAGGCTGAAAGACCCCATTCGCTTGCATCGGGTGACCTGGTGTCTGCAAGGCCCCATTCACTTGCCTAGGGTTGACGTGGTTGCTGCAAGGCCCCATTCAGTTGCTTGGGGTTTACCCGAAGATGCAGGGCCCCATTCGTTTGCATTGGGTTGATCTCATTCCTGCGAGGCCCCGTAGGCATGCCTGGGTAACACCTGGTGGCTGGAAGGCCCCATTCACTTGCCTGGGGTTGACCTGGTGGCTGCAAGGCCCCTTCCATTTCCATTGGGTTGACCTGATGTCTGCAAGGCCCCGTAGGCTTGTCTGGGGTTGACCTGGTGCCTGCAAGGCCTCATTCACTTGCCTGGGGTGGACCTGGTGGCTGCTAGGCCCCATTCGCTTACCTAGGGTTGACATGGTGGCGGCAAGGCCCCATTCCCTTACCCTGGGTTTACCTGGTTGCTGCAAGGCCCCCTTCACTTGAATTGGGTTGACCCGGTGTCTGCAAGGCCCCGTAGGCTTGCCTGGGGTTGCCCTGGTGCCTGGAAGGCCCCATTAACTTCCATTGGGTTGACCCCGTGTCTGCAAGGCCCCATTCCCTTACCCTGGGTTTACCTGGTGACTGCAAGGCCCCATTCAGTTACCTGGGGTTGACCCGGTGGCTGCAGGGCCCCATAGGCTTGCGCGGGGTGGACCTGGTGGCTACAAGGCGCCGTTCTCTTGCCCGGCATTGACCTGGTGGCTGCAAGGCCCCATTCGCTTACCTGGGGTTGACCTGGTTGCTACAAGGCCCCACTTGCTTGCCTGGGGTTAACCTGGTGGCTGAAAGGCCCCATTCAGTTGGATTGCATTGACCTTGTGTCTGCAAGGCCCCATTCAGTTGCCTTGGGTTGACCAGGTGTCTGTAAGGTCCCATTCACTTGCCTGGGGTTGACATGTAGGCTGCAAGGCCCCATTCACATACCTAGGGTTGACCCAGTGGCTGCAGGGCCCCATAGGCTTGCAGGGTTCACATGCTGGCTGCAAGGCCCCATTCACTTACCTAGGGTTGACCTGGTGGCTGGAAGCACCCGTGGGCTTGCCTGGGGTTTACCTTGTGGCTGCAAGGCGTCATTCGCTTCCCTGGGGTTGACCTGGTTGCTCCAAGAACCATTCACTTGCCCGGGGTTGACCTGGTGGCTGCAAGGCCCCATTCTCTTGCCTGGGGTTGACCTGGTGCTGCAAGTCCCCATTGGCTTGCCTGGGGTGCTCCTGGTTGCAGCTGCAAGGCCCCATTCGCTTACCTGGGGTTGACCTGCTGGATGCAAGTCCCCATTCGCTTCAATTGGGTTACACCTGGTGGCTGCAAGGCCCCATTCACTTATCAGGGGTTAACCTGGTGGCTGCAAGGCCCCATTCGCTTGCTGGGGTTGACCTCGTGGCTGCAAGGCCCCATTCGCTTGCATTGGGTTGACTTGGTGGCTGCAAGGCCCCATTCGCTTCCCTGGGGTGACCTGGTTGCTGCAAGGCCCCATTCGCTTACCTGGGGTTGACCTGGTGGCTGCAAGGCCCCATTCACTTGCCTTGGGTTGACCTGGTGGCTGCAGGGCCCCATTAGGCTTGCAGGGGATTGACATGGTGGCTGCAAGGCCCCATTCGCTTGCCTGGGGTTAACCTGGTGGAAGCAAGGCCCCATTCACTTCCCTGGGGTTGACCTGGAGGCTGCAAGGCCCCATTCGCTTGCCTAGGGTTGACCTGGTGGCTGCAAGGCCCCATAGGCTTGCCCGGGGTTGACCTGGTGGCTGCAAGGCCCCATTCGCTTGCCTAGGGTTGACCTGGTGGCTGCAAGGCCCCATTCGCTTCCCTGGGGTTGACCTGGTTGTTCCAAGACCCATTCACTTGCCTGGGGTTGACCTGGTGGCTGCAACGCCCCATTCATGGGCTCCAAAAGTTCTTAGGCATTCCTGGGGTTGACCTGGTGGCTGCAGGGCCCATAGGCTTGCAGGGGGTTCACCTGGTGGCTGCAAGGCCCCATTCGCTTTCCTGGGGTTAACCTGGTGGCTGCAAGGCCCCATTCGCTTGCCTGGGTTTGACGTGGGCTCCAACAGTCCCCTTAGGCATGCCTGGGGTTCACCTGGTGCCTGGTGGACGTGCTTCTGGGGTTTCACCCCAAACAACCACCGGGAGTGCGGACCTGCAGGAACCACACAACCCCCAGGGGCTTGACGTCTGAAGTGACCCCCCCCAAACGGAGCTTAAGCCCCAAGGTTGCCCCCCGCACCTGGGCCAGGCCCCATTTGCCTTCCCTGGGGTTCACCTGGTGGCTGCAAGGCCCCATTCACTTGCATTGTGTTGACCTGGTGGCTGCAAGGTCCCATACGCTTGCACTGGGTTGACCTGGTGTCTGCAAGGCCCCATTCACTTAAGTGGGGTTGACCTGGTGGCTGCAAGGCCCATTCGCTTGCATTGGGTTGACCTGGTGGCTCCAAGGCCCCATATCGCTTGCCTGGGGTTGACCTGGTGGCTGCAAGGCCCCATTCACTTCCCTGGGTTTGACCTGGTGGCTGCAGGGCCGCATAGGCTTGCATGGGGTTGACCTGGTGGCTGCAAGGCCCCATTCGCTTACCTGGAGTTGACCTTGTGGCAGCAAGGCCCCATTCGCTTGCCTGGGTTGACCTGGTGGATGCAAGGCCCCATTCACTTACCTGGGGTTGACCTGGTGGCTGCAAGGCCCCATTCACTTACCTGGGGTTGACCTTGTGGCTCCAAGGCCCCATAGGCTTGCTGAGGGTTGACCTGGTGGCTGCAAGGCCCCATTCGCTTGCATTGGGTTGACCTGGTGGCTGCAAGGCCCCATTCGCTTCCCTGGGGTTGACCTGGTGGCTGCAAGGCCCCATTCGCTTACCTGGGGTTGACCTGGGCTCCAAGGTCCCCATTCAGGCATGCCTGGGGTTTACCTGGTGGCCATACGTGCTTCTGCCCCGGTTTTCACTCCCAAACAACCACCGCGGACGCAGGAACCACATGGGGCTCCTAAGCCCCATTGTGCCCCCCACCATAGGGCTTAACCTGGTGGCTGCAAGGCCCCATTCGCTTGCAGGGGGTTGACCTGGTGGCTGCAAGGCCAAATTCAGCTTGTATGTGTTTGACCTGGTGGCTGCAAGGCCCCATTCGCTTCCTTTGGGTTGACCTGGTGGCTGCAAGGCCCCATTCGGTTGCCTGGGTTGACCTGGTGGCTGCAAGGCCCCATTCGCTTGCATGGGGTTGACCTGGTGTCTGCAAGGCCCCATTCGCTTGCATTTCATTGACCTGGTGGCTGCAAGGCCCATTCGCTTACCTGGGGTTGACCTGGTAGCTGTAAGGCCCCATTCTCTTAAGCCTGGGGTTGACCTGGTGGCTGCAAGGCCCTATTCGCTTGCCTTGGGTTGACCTGGTGGCTGCAAGGCCCCATTCACTTTCCTGGGGTTGACCTTGTGGCTGCAGGGCCCATTCGGCTTGCAGGGGGTTGACCTGGTGGCTCCAAGGTCCCCTTAGCCATGCCTGGGGTTGACCTGGTGGCTCCAAGGCCCATTCACTTGCATTGGGTTAACCTGGCATGGCTGCAAGGCCCCATTCGCTTACCTGGGGTTGACCTGGTGGCTGCAAGGCCCCATTCACTTATCTGGAGTTACACCTGGTGGCTGCAGGGCCCCATTCGCTTGCCTGGGGTTGACCTGGTGGCTGCAAGGCCCCATTCGCTTGCATTGGGTTGACTTGGTTTCTGCAAGGCCCCATTCGCTTACCTGGGGTTGACCTGGTGGCTGGAAGGGCCCCATTCGCTTAAATGGGGTTGACCTGGTGGCTCCAGGCCCCATTCGCTTACCTGGGGTTGACCTGGTGGCTGCACGGCCCCATTCACTTGCCCGGGGTTGACCTGGTGGCTGCAAGGCCCCATTCGCTTGCAGGGGGTTGACCTCCTGGCTGCAAGGCCAATTCGCTTGTACCTGTGGTTGACCTGGTGGCTGCAAGGCCCCATTCGCTTCAGGGGTTGACCTGGTGGCTGCAAGGCCCCATTCGCTTGCCTGGGGTTGACCTGGTGTCTGCAAGGCCCCGTATTCGCTTGCCTGGGATTGACCTGGTGGCTGCAAGGCCCTATTCGCTTGCATTGGGTTGACCTGGTGGCTGCAAGGTCCCTTCGCCTACCTGGGGTTGACCTGGTGGCTGCAAGGCCCCATTCGCTTACCTGGGGTGGACCTGGTGGCTGCAAGGCCCCATTCACTTACCTGGGGTTGACCTCGTGGTTGCAGGGCCCCATTGGCTTGCAGGGGGTTGACCTGGTGGCTCCAAGGCCCCATTCGCTTACCTAGGGTTGCCCTGGTGGCTGCAAGGCCCCATTCGCTTGCCTGGGGTTGACCTGGTGGCTGCAAGGCCCCATTCATTTGCCTGGGGTTGACCTGGGGGCTGCAAGGCCCCTTCACTTGCCTGGGTTTGACCTGGTGGCTGCAAGGCCCCATTCAGTTGCATGGGGTTGACCTGGTGGTTGCAAGGCATCCATTCGCTTGCCTGGGTTGACCTGGTGGCTTGAAGGCCCCATTCGCTTACCTGGGGTTGCCCTGGTGGCTGCAAGGCCACATTCGCTTGCCTGGGGTTGACCTGGTGGCTGCAAGGCCCCATTCACTTGCCTGGGGTTGACCTGGTGGATGCAAGGCCCTATTCACTTACCTGCGGTTGACCTGGTGGCTGCAAGGCCCCATAGGGGGTTGACCTGGTGGCTGGGGCCACATTCGCTTCCCTGGGCTTGTGGTGGCTGCAAGGCCCCATACGCTTGCCTTGGGTTGACCTGGTGGCTGCAAGGCCCCATTCACTTTCCTGGGGTTGACCTGGTGGCTTCAAGGCCCCATTCCCTTGCATTGGGTTGACCTGGTGGCTGCAAGGCCCCATAGCCTTCACTGGGGTTGACCTGGTGGTGCAAGGCCCCATTCAATTGCATTGGGTTGACCTGGTGGCTGACAAGACCCCATTCACTTACCTGGGGTTGACCTGGTGTCTGCAGGGCCCCATAGGCTTGCACGGGGTTACCTGGTGGCTGCAAGGCCCCATTCGCTTGCCTGGGGTTGACCTGGTGGATGCAAGGCCCCATTCGCTTGCCTGGGGTTGACCTGGTGGCTGCAAGACCCCATTCGCTTGCATTGGGTTGACGTGGTGCTGCAAGGCCCCTTAGGCTTGCCTGAGGTTGACCTGGTGGCTGCAAGGCTCCATTCACCTACCTGGGGTTCACCTGGTGTCCTGCAAGGCCCCATTTGCTTGCCTGTGGTTGACCTGGTTGGTGCAAGGCCCATTCGCTTCCCTGGGGTTGACCTGGTGGCTGCAAGGCCCCATTCGCTTACCTTGGGTTTACCTGGTGGACTGAAAGGCCCTGTCAGGCTTGCCTGGGTTACACCTGGTGCCTGCAACGCCCCTTTCAGGCTTGAATTGGGTTGACCTGGTGGCTGCAAGGCCCCATTGGCTTGCATTGGGGTTGACAACGGTGTCTGAAAGGCCCCATTCGCTTGGCTGGGGTTGGACCTGGTGGGTGCAAGGCCCCATTCACTTTCCTGGGGTTCACCTGGTGGCTCAAGGCCCCATTCAGGCTTGGCAGGGGTTGACCTGGTGTCTGCAAGGCCCATTCGCTTGCCTGTGGTTGACCTGGTGGATGCAAGGCCCCATTCGCTTACCTGGGGTTGACCTGGTCTGCAAGGCCCCATTCGCTTCCCTGGGGTTGACCTGGTGGCTGCAAGGCCCTGCAGGCTTCGCATGCAGGGGTTGACCTGGTGGCTGCAAGGCCCAATTCACTTACCTGGGGTCACCTGGTGTCTGCAAGGCCCCATTCGCTTGCCTTGGGAGTTGACCTGGTGGATGCAAGGCCACATTCGCTTCCCTGGGGTTGACCTGTTGCTGCAAGGGTCCCATTAGCGCTTGCCTGGGGTTGACCTGGTGGCTGCAGGCCCCATAGGCTTACCTGGGGTTGTCCTGGTGGCTGCAAGGCCCCATTCACTTTCATTGGGGTTGACCTGGTGTCTGCAAGGCCCCATTCGCTTGCAGGGGGTTGACCTGGTGGATGCAAGGCCACTTTCGCTTCCCTGGGGTTGACCTGTTGTCTGCAAGTCCCCATTCGCTTGCTGGGGTTGACCTGGTGGCTGCAAGGCCCCATTCTCTTTCCAGGGGTTCACCTGGTCACTGCAAGGCCCTGTTCGCTTGCCTGGGGTTGACGTGGGCTCCAAATGTCCTTTTAGGCATGCCTGGGGTTGACCTGGTGGCTGCAAGGACCCATTCACTTACCTGGGGTTTACCTGGTTGCTGCAGGGCTCCATAGAGTTGCAACGGGTTGACCTGCTTGATGCAAGGCCCCATTCGCATACCTGGGGTTGACCTGGTGGCTGCAAGGCCATATTCGCTTACCTGGGGTTAACCTGGTGGCTGCAAGGCCCCATTCACTTGCCTGGGGTTGACCTGGTGGCTGCAAGGCCCCATTCGCTTAAATGGGGTTGACCTGGTAGCCTGCAAGGCCCCATGAGTCGATTACTTGGGGTTGACCTGGTGGCTGCAAGGGCCCATTCGCATAAATGCGGTCGACTTGTTGGCTGCAAGGCCCCATTCACTTAACGGTGGTTAACCTGGTTGCTGCAAGGCCCCATTTGCTTGCCTGGGGCGGACCTGGTGGCTGCAAGGCCCGATTCCCTTAAATGGGGTTGAACTGGTTGATGCAAGGCCCCATTCGTTCACTTGGGGTTCACCTGGTGGCTGCAAGGCCGCATTCGCTTCCAGTGGGTTAACCTGGTGGCTGCTCTTCCCATTCGCTTGCATTCAGTTGAACTGGTGTCTGCAAGGCCCGTAGGCTTGCCTGTGTAACACCTAGTGGCTGCAAGGCTCCATTCCGATGCCTGGGGTTGACCTGGTGTCTGCAAGACCCCATTCGCTTACATTGGGTTGACCTGGTGTCTGCAAGGCCCCACTAGCTTCCCTGGGCTTGACCTGGTGGCTCCAATGCCCCATTCGCTTGCCTGGGGTTGACCTGGTGGGTGCAAGGCCCCATTCGCTTGGATGGGGTGGACCTGTTGGCTGCAAGACCCTATTCGCTTGCAGGGGATTGACCTGGTGGCTGCAAGGCCCCGTAGGCTTGCAGGGGGTTGACCTGGTGCCTGCAAGGCCCCATTCACTTGCCTGGGGTTGACCTGGTGGCTGCAAGGCCCCATTCGCTTACCTGGGGTTGACATGGTGGCTAAAAAGCCTCATTCGCTTTCCTGGGGTTAACCTCGTGGAAGTAAGGCCCCATTCACTGGCCTGGGTTCGACCTGGTGGCTGCAAGGCCCCTTTCGCTCGCAGGGGATTGACTTGGTGACTGCAAGGCCCCGTAGACTTGCCTGGGGTTCACCTGGTGGCTGCAAGGACCCATTCGCTTGCATTGGGTTGACCTGGAGGCTGCATGGCCACATGCGCTTACCTGATGTTGACCTGGTGGCTGCAAGGCCCGATTCATTTACCTGGGGTTCACCTGGTGGATGTAGGGCCCCATAGGCTTGCAGGGGTTTGAACTGGTGGCTGTAAGGCGCCATTCGCTTTGATTGGGTTAACATGGTGGCTGCAAAGCCATATTTGCTTTCCTGTGGTTGACCTGGTGGCTGGAAGGCCCCACTCGCTTGCCTGGGTTTGACTTGGTGGCTGCAAGCCCCATTCGCTTAAATAGGGTTGACCTGTAGCCTGCAAGGCCCGAGTCGATTACTTGGGGTTGACCTGGTGTCTGCAAGGGCCCATTCGCTTAAATGCGGTCGACGTGTTGACTGCAGGGCCCCATACGCTTTCAGGGGGTTGACCTGGTGGCTCCAAGGCCCCGTAGCCTTGCCTGGGGTTCACCTGGCGGCTGCAAGGCCCATTCGTTTGCATTGGGTTGACCTGGAGGCTGCAAGGCCACATGCGCTTACCCAGGGTTGACCTGGTGGTTGCAAGGCCCCATGCGCTTACCCAGGGTTGACCTGGTGGCTGCAAGGCCCCATTCATTTACCTGGGGTTCACGTGGTGGATGGAGGGCCCCATAGGCTTGCAGGGGGTTGACCTGGTCGCTGCAAGGCTCCATTAGTTTTGATTGGGTTAACCTGGTGGCTGCAAAGCCATATTTGCTTTCCTGTGGTTGACCTGGTGGCTGCAAGGCCCCATTCGCTGGCCTGGGGTTGACCTGGTGGCTGCAAGCCCCATTCGCTTAAATGGGGTTGACCTGTAGCCTGCAAGGCCTTAGTCGATTACTTGGGGTTGACCTGGTGGCTGCAAGGGCCCATTCGCATAAATGCGGTCGACTTGTTGGCTGCAAGGCCCCATTCGCTTACCGGGGGTTAACCTGGTTGCTGCAAGGCCCCATTCGCTTACCTGGGGTTCACCTGGTGGATGCAGGGCCCCATAGGCTTACAGGGGGTTGACCTGGTGGCTGCAAGGCCCCATTCACTTGCATTGGGTTGACCTGGTGGCTGCAAGTCGCCATTCGCTTACCTGGGGTTAACCCAGTGCCTGCAAGGCCCCATTCACTTACCTGGGGTTCACCTGGTGGCCTCAAGGCCCCATTCACTTGCCTGGGGTTGACCTGGTGGATGCAAGGATCCAGTCGCTTGCCTGTGGTTGACCTGGTGGATTGAAGGCCCCATTCTCTTTCCGGGGGTTGACCTGGTCACTGCAAGGCCCCATTCGCTTGCCTGGGGTTGACCTGGTGTCTGCAAGGCCCCTCAGGCTTGCTTGGGGTTGACTTGGTGGGTGCAAGCCCCATTTGCTTGCCTGGGGCGGACCTGGTGGCTGCAAGGCCCGATTCCCTTAAATGGGGTTGAACTGGTTGATGCAAGGCCCCATTCGTTCACTTGGGGTTGACCTGGTGGCTGCAAGGCCGCATTCGCTTCCAGTGGGTTAACCTGGTGGCTGCTCTCCCCATTCGCTTGCATTCACTTGAGCTGGTGTCTGCAAGGCCCGTAGGCTTGCCTGTGTTACACCTGGTGGCTGCAAGGCTCCATTCCGATGCCTGGGGTTGACCTGGTGTCTGCAAGGCCCCATTCGCTTACATTGGGTTGACCTGGTGTCTGAAAGGCCCCACTAGCTTACCTGGGGTTGACCTGGTGGCTCCAAAGCCCCATTCGCTTGCCTGGGGTTGACCTGGTGGGTGCAAGGCCCCATTCGCTTGGATGGGGTGGACCTGTTGGCTGCAAGACCCTATTCGCTTGCAGGGGATTGACCTGGTGGCTGCAAGGCCCCGTAGGCTTGCAGGGGGTTGACCTGGTGCCTGCAAGGCCCCATTCACTTGCCTGGGGTTGACCTGGTGGCTGCAAGGCCCCATTCGCTTACCTGGGGTTGACATGGTGGCTGCAAGGCGTCATTCGCTTTCCTGGGGTTAACCTCGTGGAAGTAAGGCCCCATTCACTGGCCTGGGTTCGACCTGGTGGCTGAAAGGCCCCTTTCGCTCACAGGGGATTTACTTGGTGACTGCAAGGCCCCGTAGACTTGCCTGGGGTTCACATGGTGGCTGCAAGGCCCCATTCGCTTGCATTGGGTTGACCTGGAGGCTGCAAGGACACATGCGTTTACCTGGGGTTGACCTGGTGGCTGCAAGGCCCGATTCATTTACCTGGGGTTTACTTGGTGGATGTAGGGCCCCATAGGCTTGCAGGGGGTTGACCTGGTGGCTGCAAGGCCCCATTCGCTTACCTGGGGTTGACCTGGTGGCTGCAAGGCTCCATGCGCTTGCCCCGGGTTAATGTAGTGGACGCAAGGCGCCATTCATTTGCCTTCGGTGTTCCTGGTGGCTGCAAGACCTCATTCGCTTACTTGGGGTTGACGTGGTGACTGCAAGGCTGCATTCACTTGCATTGTGTTGACATGGTGTCTGCAAGGCCCCGTTCAATTACCTGGGGTGGACACAGTGGCTGCAAGGACCATTCGCTTGCATTGGCTTGACCTGGTGGCTGCTGAGCCCATTCGCTTAACTGAGTTTGACCTGGTGTCTGGAAGCCCCCATTCTGTTACCTGGGGTTCACCTGGTGGCTGCAAGGCCCCATAGGGTTGCAGGGGGTTGATCTGGTGGCTGCAACACCCCATTCACTTGAGTTGGATAGACCTGGTGGCTGCAAGGCCCCTTTTGCTAGCAGGGGTTGACCTGTTGGCTGGAAGACCGCTTTCACTTGCACTGGGTTGACCTGGTATCTACAAGGCCCATTCACTTACCTGGGGTTAACCTTGGGGCTGCAAGGCCCCATTCACTTACCTGGGGTTGACCTGGTGGATGGAATGTCCCATTCGCTTGCTGGGGATTGACCTGGTGGCTGCAAGGCTCAATTCGCTTCCATTGGGTTGATCAGGTTCCTGCGAGGCCCCGTAGGATTGCCTGGATTACACCTGGTGGCTGCAAGGCCCCATTAACTAGCCTGGGGTGGACTTGGTGGCTGCAAGGCCCATTCCCTAACCGAGGGTTGACCTGGTGGTTGCAAGGCCCCATTCACTTGCACTGGGTTGACCTGGTATCTGCAAGGCCTCATTCACTTACCTGGGGTTAACCTTGGGTCTGCAAGGCCCCATTCACTCTAGCTGGGGTTGACCTGGTGGATGGAATGCCCCATTCGCTTGCTGGGGATTGACCTGGTGGCTGCAAGGCCCCATTCGCTTCCATTGGGTTGATCTGGTTCCTGCGAGGCCCCGTAGGATTGCCTGGGTTACACCTGGTGGCTGCAAGGCCCCATTAACTAGCCTGGGGTGGACTTGGTGGCTGCAAGGCCCATTCGCTAACCGAGGGTTGACCTCGTGGGTGCAAAGCCCCAATCGTTTGCCTGGGGTTGACGTGGTGCCTGCAAGGCCCGATTCGCTTAAATGGGGTTGACCTGGTGCATGCAAGGCCCCATTCAATTACCAGGGGTTGACCTGGTTGCTGCAAGGCCACATTCGCTTACCTGGGGCTGACATGGTGGCTGCAAGGCCCCATAGGCTTGCAGGGGGTTGACCTGGTGGCTGCAAGGCCCCATTCGCTTTCCTGGGGTTGACCTGTTGGCTGCAAGGTCCGATTCTCTTGCCTGGGGTTCACCTGGTGGGTGCAGGTCCCACAGGCTTGCAGGGGGTTGACCTGATGGCTCCAAGGCCCCATTCGCTTGCAGGGGTTGACCTGGTGTCTGGAAGGCCCCATAGGCTTGCGTGAGTTACACCTGTTGGCTGCAAGGCCCCATACCCTTGCTTGGGGTTGACCTGGTGGCTGCAAAGCCCTATTCACTTGCCTCGGGTTCACGTGGGCTCCAAAAGTCCCCCCAGGCATGCCTGGTGTTGACTTCGTGGCTGCAAGGCCCCATTCGCTTTCCGAGGGTACACCTGACGTCTGCAAGGCCCCATTCGCTCTACGTGTTGTTGACCTGCTGGCTGCAAGGCTCCTTTGAGTTGCCTGGTGTTGACCTGGTGGCTCCAAGGCCCCATTCACTTGCCTGGAGTTGGCCTTCTTGCTGCAAGGCCCCTTTGACTTACCTGGGGTTCACCTGGGGGCTCCACGCCCCATAGGATTGCAGGGGGTTGTCCTGGTGTCTGCAAGGACCCATTCGCTTACCTGGGGTTGACCTGGTTTCTGCAAGGCCCCATTCGGTTGCATTGGGGTTCAACTGGTGGCTGCAGGGCCTCATCGGCTTGCAGGGGGTTGACGGTGGCTTCAAGGCCCCATTCGGTTACCTGGGGTTGACCTGGTGGCTGCAAGGCCCCATTCGTTTTCCCAGGGTTAACCTAGTGGATGCAAGGCCCCATTCACTTGCCTTCGGTGTTCCTGGTGGCTGCAAGGCCCCTTTCGCTTCCAGGGGGTTGAGCTGGTGTTTGCAAGGCTACATTCACCTGCCTGGGGTTGACCTGGTGGCTGCAAGGCCCCATTCACTTGCCTCGGGTGGACCTGGTGGCTGGAAGGTCTAATTCGCTTGCATTGGGTGGACCTTGTGGCTGCAAGGCCCCATTCGCTTAACTAGGGTTGACCTGGTGGGTGCAGGGCCAAATTCACTTGCATTTGGTCGACCTTTTGGCTGCAAGGCCCTATTCGCTTTCCTGGGGTTGACCTGTTGGCTACAAGGCCCCATTCTCTTGCCTGCGGTTCACCTGGTGGCTGCAGGTCCCATAGGCTTGCAGGGGGTTGACCTGGTTTCTGCGGGACCCATTTGCTTACCTGGGTTTGACCTGGTGTCTGCAAGGCTCCATTCGCTTACCTGGGGTCCACCTGGTGGCAGCAAGGCCCCATTCGCTTGCCTGGGGTTCACCTAGTGGCTCCAAGGCCCCGTTCGCTGTCATTGGGTTTAGCTGGTGCCTGCAAGGCCCCATTCACTTGCCAGGGGCGGACCTGGTGGCTGCAAGGCCCCACTCACTTACCTAGGGTTGACCTGGTGCCTGCAAGGCCCAATTCGCTTGCATTGGTTTGACCTGGTGGCTGCAGGGCCCCATAAGCTTTCCTGGGGTTGACATGGTGGCTGCAAGGCCCCATAGGCTTGCAGGGGGTTGACCTGGTGGCTGCAAAGCCCCATTCGCTTGCCTGGGGTTAACCTGGAAGAAGGAAGGCCCAATTCATTTGCCTGGGGTTTACCTAGTGGCTGAAAGGCCCCATTCGCTTAACTAGGGTGGACCTGTTGGCTGCAAGGCCCCATTCGCCTGCCTGCGGTTGACCTGGTGGCTGCAAGGCCTCATTCGCTTGCCTGGGGTTAACCTGGTGGCTGCAAGGCATCATTCACTTACCTGGGGTTGACCTGGTGGCTGCAAGGCCCTATTCACTTACCTGGGGTTGCCCAGTGCTGCAGGGTCCCATAGGCTTGCAGGGGGTTGACCTGGTGGCTCCAAGGCTTCATTCACTTGACTGGGGTTGACCTGGTGCCTGCAAGGCCCCATTCGCTTACCTGGGGTTCACCTGGTGTCTGCAAGGCCCCATTCGCTTTCCTGGGGTTAACCTGGTGGCTGCAAGACCCCATTCGCTTCCATTGGGTTGACCTGGTGTTTGCAAGGCCCCGTAGGCTTGCCTGAGTTACACCTGTTGGCTGCAAGGCCCCATTCCCTTGCTTGGAGTTGACCTGGTGGCTGCAAAGCCCGATTCGCTTGCCTGGGTTTGACGTGGGCTCCAAAAGTCCCCTCAGGCATGCCTGGTGTTCACTTCATGACTGCAAGCCCTTTCGCTTTCCCAGGGTTGACCTTGCGTCTGCAAGGCCCCATTCGCTCTACCTGGTGTTGACCTGGTGGCTCCAAGGCCCCATTCGCTTGCATTGTGTTGATCTGGTGCCTGCAAGGCCCTGTAGGCTTGCCTAGGGTTGACCTGGTGCCTGCAATGCCCCATTGACTTGCCTGGGGTTCACCTGGTGCCTGCAAGGCCCCATTCGCTTACCTAGGGTTGACCTGGTGGCTGCAAGGCCCCATTCGCTTACCTTGGGTTGCCCTGGTGGCGGCCAGGTCCCATTCTCTTGTTTGGGGTTCAACTGGTGGCTGCTGGGCCACATAGGCTTGCAGGGGGTTGACCTGGTCACTTCAAGGCCCCATTTGCTTACCTAGGGTTGACCTGGTGGCTGCAGGGCTGCATTCGCTTGCGCCGGGTTAACCTAGTGGATACAAGGCCCCATTCACTTGCCTTCAGTGTTCCTGGTGGCTGCAAGGCCCCTTTCGCTTCCAGGGGGTTTAGCTGGTGTGTGCAAGGCTACATTCACTTGCCTGGGGTTGACCTGGTGGCTGCAAGGTCCAATTCGCTTGCATTGGGTGGACCTTGTGGCTGCAAGCCCCATTCGCTTAACTAGGGTTGACCTGGTGGCTGCAAGGCCACATTCGATTGCATTTGGTTGACCTTTTGTCTGCAAGGCCCCATTCTCTTGCCTGGGGTTCACCTGGTGGCTGCAGGTCCCATAGGCTTGCAGGGGGTTGACCTGGTTTCTGCGGGCCCATTTGCTTAACTGGGTTTGACCTGGTGTCTGCAAGGCTCCATTCGCTTACCTGGGGTTCACCTGGTGACTGCAAGGCACCGTTCTCTTGCCTGGGGTTTACCAGGTGGCTACAAGACCCCATTCTCTTTCCGGGGGTTGACCTGGACACTGCAAGGCCCCATTCGCTTCCCATGTGTTGACGTGGGCTCCAAAAGTCCCATTAGGAATGCCTGGGGTTGACTTGGTGGATGCAGGGCCTTATAGGCTTGCAGGGGTTTGACCTGGCAGCTGCAAGGCCCCATTCGCTTGCACTGGTTTGACCTGGTGTCTGCAAGCCCCGCAGGCTTGCTTAGGGTTGACCTGGTGGCTGCAAGTCCCCATTCAATTACTTGGGGTTGACCTGGTGGCTGAAAGGCCACATTCGCTTGCAGGGGGTTAACCTGGTGGCTACAAGGCCACATTCGCTTGCATTGGGTTGACCTGGTGTCTGAAAGGCCCCGTAGGCTTGCCTGAGTTACTCCTGGTGGCTGCAAGGCTCCATTCAGTTGCCTGGGGTTGACCTGCTGGCTGCAGGGCCCCATACACTGCCATTTGGTTGACCTGGTGTCTGCAACGCCCCATTCGCTTACCTGGCGTTCACCTGGTGGCTGCAGGGCCCCATACGCTTGCAGGGGGTTGACCTGGAGACTGCAAGCCCCCATTCGCTTGAATTGGGTTGACCTGGTGGCTGCAAGCCCCATTCGCTTGCAGGGGGTTGACCTGATGGCTGCAAGGCCACGTTCACTTGCCTGGGGTTTACCTGGTGGCTGCAAGGCCACATTCACTTGCCTGGGGTTGACCTGGTGGCTGCAAGGCCCCATTCGCTTGCATTGGGTTGACCTGGTGGCTGCAAGGCCCAATTCGCTTGTCCCGCTTTAACCTAGTGGATGCAAGGCCCCATTCACTTGCCTTCAGTGTTCCTGGTGGCTGCAAGGCCCCATTTGCTTCCAGGGAGTTGACCTGGTGGCTGCAAGGCCCGATTGACATACCTGGCATTCACCTGCTCGCTGCAGGACCCCATAGGCTCGCAGGGGGTTGACCAGGGTGATTCAAGGCCCCATTCGCTTGCATTGGGTTGACCTGGTGTCTGCAAACCCCCATTAACTTACCTGGGGTTAACCTGGTGGCTGCAAGGCCCCATTCACTTACCTAGGGTTGACCTGGTGGCTCCAAGGCCCCATTCACTTACTTGGGGTTGACCTGGTGTCTGTAAGGCCCCATTCACTTACCTGGGGTTGACCTGGTGGCTGTAGGGCCCCATCGGCTTGAGGGTGGAGGACCTGGCGGCTGGAAGGCCCCATTTGTATACCTGGGGTTGACCTGGTGGCTCAAAGGCCCCGTAGGCTTGCCTGGGGTGGACCTGGTGCCTTCAAGGCCCCTTTCAATTGCATTGGGTTGACCTGGTGTCTGCAAGGCCCCATCCACATACCTGCATTTGACCTGGTTTCTCCAAGGCCCCGTAGGCTGGGGTTGACCTGGTGGCTGCAGGGCCCCTTTCGCTTTCTTGGGGTTGACGTGGGCTCCAAATGTCACATTGGGCATGCCTGGGGATGACCTGGTGGCTGCAGGGCCCCATAGGCTTGCAGGGAGTTAATTTCGTGGCTGCAATTCCCCATTTGCTTGCCTGGGGTTGACCTGGTGGCTTCAAGGCCCCATTCGCTTAACCTGGGGTTGGCCTGCTGTCTACAAGGCCCCATTCGCTTACCTGGGTTTGACCTGCTGTCTGCAAGGCCACATTCGCTTTCCTGAAGTTGACCTCATGGCTGCAGGACCCCATAGGCTTGCAGGGGTTTTACATGGTGCCTGAAATGCCGCACTCACTTGCCTCGGGTTAACCTGCTTGCTGCAAGGCCCAATTCGCTTGGATTGGGTTGACCTGGTGGCTGCAAGGCCCTGTAGGCTTGCCTGAGTTACAACTGGTGGCTGCAAGGCCCCATTCACTTGCCTGGGGTGGACTTGGTGGCTGCAAGGCCCCATTCGCTTCTCTTGGGTTGACTTGCTGGCTAAAAGCCCCATTCGCTTGCCTGGGGTTGACCTTTGTGGCTGTAAGGCCCCATTCGCTTGCCTGGGGTTGACCTGGTGGCTGTAAGGCCGCATTCGCTTGCCTGGGGCTGACCTGGTGGCTGTAAGGCCTCATTCGCTTGCCTGGGTTTAACCTGGTGGCTCGGAGGCCCCATTCACTTGCCTGGGGTTGACCTGGTGGATGCAAGGGCGCATTCCCTTGCATTGGATTGACCTGGTGTCTGCAAGGCCCCGTAGGCTTGCCTGAGTTACACCTGTTGGCTGCAAGGCCCCATTCACTTGAAGGGGGTTGACCTGGTGCCTGCAATGCCACATTCACTTGCAGGGTTTGACCTGGTGGCTTCGAAGCCGCATTAGCTTACCTTCGTTTGACCAAGTGGCTGCAAGACCCCATTTGCTTGCATTGGGTTGAGTTGGTGTCTGCAAGGCCTAATTCACTTCCTTGGGGTTTGCCTGGTGGCTGCAAGGCCCCATTCGCTTACCTGGGTTTGACCTGGTGCCTGCAAGGCCCCATTTGCTTGCCTGGTTTTAACCTGGTGGCTGGAAGGGCCCATTCGCTTGGATTGGGTTGAGGTGGTGTCTGCAAGGCCCCGTAGGTTTGCCTGAGTTACAACTGGTGGCTCCCAGGCCCGATTCGCTTACCTGGGGTTGCCCTGGTGGCTGCAAGGCCGCATTCTCTTGCATTGGGTTGACCTGGTGTCTGCAAGGCCCCATTCGATTACCTGGGGTGGACCTGGTGGTTGAAAGGCCCCAATCACTTGCATTGGGTTGACCTCGTGGCTGCAAGGCGCCATTCACTTATCTGGGATCCACCTGGTCGCTGCAGGGCCCTATAGGCTTGCAAGGGGTTGACCTGGTGGCTGCACAGTCACATTCCCTAGCTTTGGGTTGACCTGGTGGCTGCAAGGCCCCATTCGCTTACATGGGGTTAACCTGGTGTCTGCAAGCCCCATTCGCTTACCTGGGGTTGAACTCATGGCTGCAAGGTCCCATTCGCTTCAGGGGGTTGACCTGGTGGCAGCAAGGCCGCATTAGCTTACCTGGGGTTGACTTGGTGGCTGCAAGGCCCCACTCGCTTGCAGGGGGTTGACCTGGTGGCTGCAAGGCCACATTTCCTTTCCTGGGGTTCCCCTGTTGGCTGCAAAGCCCCATTTGGTTACCTGGGGTTGACCTGGTGGCTGCAAGGCCCCATTCACTTACCTGGGATCCACCTGGTGGCTGCAGGGCCCTATAGGCTTGCAAGGGGTTGACCTGGTGGCTTCACAGTCACATTCGCTTGCACTGTGTTGACCTGGTATCTGCAAGGCCCCATTTGCTTACGTGGGGTTGACCTGGTGTCTGCAAGGCCCCATTTGCTTATCTGTTGTGGACCTGGTGGCTGCAAGGCCCCATTCACTGAGCTGGGGTACAGCTGTGGCTGCAGGGCCCTATAGGCTTGCAAAGGGTTGCCCTGGTGGCTGAAAGGCCCCATTCGCTTACCTCTGGTGGACCTTTTGGCTGCAAGGCCCTATTCGCTTGCCTGGGGTTAACCTGATGGCTACAAGGCCCCATTTGCTTGGATATGGTTGACCTGGTGTCTGCAAGGCCAGTAGGCTTGCCTGCATTTCACCTCGTGGCTCGAGGGCCCCATTCACTTGCCTGGGGTGGACCTGTACACTGCAAGGCCCCATAAGCTTACCTAGGGTTGACGTGGGCTCCAAAAGTCCCTTTCAGCATGCCTGGGGTTGACCTGGTGGCTTCAGGGCCCCTTAAGCTTGCAGGGGTTTGACCTGGTGTCTGCAAGGCCCCATTCGCTTACCTGGGGTGGACCTGGTGGCTGCAAGGCCCCATTCGCTTACTTGGGGTTCACCTGGTGGCTGCAAGACCCCATTCGCTTGCACTGGGTTGAACTTGTTTCTGCAAGGCCCCATTTGTTTACATGGGGTTGACCTCGTGGCTTCAAGGCCCCATCCACTTGCACCGGGTTGACCTGGTGTCTGCAAGGCCCCATTCAGTTGCCTGGGGCTGACATGCTGGCTGCAAGGCCCCATTCGCTTAAATGGGGTTGACCTGGTGGGGGCAGGGCCCCATTCACATACCTGGGGTTGACCCTGTGGCTGTAGGGCCCCATAAGCTTGCATTGGGTTGACCTGGTGTGTCCAAGGCCCCATTCACTTACCTGGGTTTGACCTTGTGGCTGGAAGGCCCCATTCAGTTTCCTGGGGTTGACCTGGTGATTGCAAGGCCCCATTCACTTGCATTGCGTTGACCTGGTGCCTCCAAGGCCCCATTCGCTTACCTGGGGTTGACCTGGTGGCAGCAAAGCCCCATATGCTTGCCCGGGGTTGACCTGGTGTCTGCAAGGCCCCATTCACTTGCCCGGGGTGGAACCTGTTGTCTGCAAGGCCCCATTCGCTTACCTGGGGTTGACGTGGTGGGTGAAAGGCCCCATTCGCTTGCATTGGTTTGACCTGGTGGCTGCAGGGCCCCATAAGCTTTCCTGGGGTTGACATGGTGGCTGCAAGGCCCCATAGGCTTGCAGGGGGTTGACCTGGTGGCTGCAAAGCCCCATTCGCTTGCCTGGGGTTAACCTGGAAGAAGGAAGGCCCAATTCATTTGCCTGGGGTTTACCTAGTGGCTGAAAGGCCCCATTCGCTTAACTAGGGTGGACCTGTTGGCTGCAAGGCCCCATTCGCCTGCCTGCGGTTGACCTGGTGGCTGCAAGGCCTCATTCGCTTGCCTGGGGTTAACCTGGTGGCTGCAAGGCATCATTCACTTACCTGGGGTTGACCTGGTGGCTGCAAGGCCCTATTCACTTACCTGGGGTTGCCCAGTGCTGCAGGGTCCCATAGGCTTGCAGGGGTCTGACATGGTGGCTGCAAGGCCACATTCGCTTGCCTGGTGGTAACCTGGTGCTTTCAAGGCCACATTCTCTTGCATTGGGTTAACCTGTTGTTTGCAAGGCCCCATTCTCGTACCTGGGGTGGACCTGGTGGTTGCAAGGCCCCATTCGGTTTCATTGGGTTGACCTGGTGTCTGCAAGGCCCCGTAGGCTTGCCTGAGTTACACCTGGTGGCTGCAGGGCCCCATAGGCTTGCAGGTTGTTGACCTGGAGGCTCCAAGGCCCCATTCACTTGCCTGGCGTTAACCTGGTGCCTGCAAGGCCCCATTTACTTGCAGGGGTTGACCTGGTGTCTGCAAGGCCCCATTAGCTAACCTGGGGTTGACCTGGTGCCTGCAAGGTCCCATTAGCTAACCTAGGGTTGACCTGGTGGCTGCAAGGACTCATTCGCTTACCGGGGTGGACCTGGTGTCTGCAAGGCCCTTTACAGTTAC
>NW_028324426.1:1496157-1550515 GCF_052110815.1 Crocodylus siamensis | reverse complement strand
CCATTCGTTTGCAGGGGGTTAACTTGGTGGCTGCAAGGGCCCCGTTCGCTTGCATTGGGTTGACCTGGTGGCTGCAAGGCCCCATTCACTTACCTGGGTTTGACCTGGTAGCTGCAAGGCCCCTTTAACTTACCTGGGGTTCCCCTGGTGGCTGCCGGGCCCCATAGGCTTGCAGGGGGGTTGACCCGGTTGCTGCAAGGCCCCATTCGCTTGCCTTGGACGGACCTGGTGGGTGCAAGGCCCCATTTGCTTGCCTGGGGGGAACCTAGTGGCTGCAAGGCCCCATTCACTTGCCTTGGGTGGACCTGGTGGCTGCAAGGCCCCATTCGCTTACCTGGAGATAACCTGGGATCTGCAAGGCACCATTTGCTTCTGTTGGATTAACCCGGGGGCTGCAAGGCCACATTGCTTGCCTGGGGTTGACGTGATGGCTTCAATGCCTCATTGACATACCGGGCGTTCACCTGGTCGGCGCAGGACCCCATAGGCTCGCAGTGGTTGACGTCATGGCTGCAAGGCTCCATTCGCTTGGGTCGGGTGGACCTGGTGGCTTCAAGGCCCCATTGACATAGCTGGCGTTCACCTGGTCGGTGTAGGACCCAATAGGCTAGCAGGGGGTTGATGTGGTGGCTAAAAGGCACCATTCACTAGGCTGGAATGGACGTGGTCCCTGCAAGGCCCCATTCGATTACCTAGGGTTGACCTGGTGGTTGCAAGGCCCCGTTCGCTTACAGGGGGTTGACCTGGTGGCTGTAAGGCCACGTTCACTTGCCTGAGGTTGACCTGGTGGTTGCAAGTCCCCATTCGCTTCCCCGGGGTTGACCTGGTAGCTGCAAGGCCCCATTTACTTTCCTGTGGTTGACGTGGGCTCCAAAAGTCCCCTTAGTCATGCCTGGGTTTGACCTGGTGGATGCAGGGCCCCATAGGCTTTCAGGGGTTTGGCCTGGTGGCTGCAAGGCCCCATTCGCTTACCCGGGGTTGACCTGGCGGCTGCAAGGCCACATTTGCTTACGTGGGGTTGACAAGGCAGCTGCAAAGCTTCATTCGCTTGCATTGGGTTTACCTGGTGTTGAAAGGCCCCATTCACTTCCCTGGGTTTGACCTGGTGGGTGCAAGGCCCCATTCAGTTGACTGGGGTTGACCTGGTTGCTGCAAGGCCCCATTTGCTTCGATTGGGTTCACCGGGTGGCTGCAGGGACCCATAGGCTTGCCTGTGGCTGACCTGATGGCTGCAAGGCCCCATTCACTTGCATTGGGTTGACATGGTGCCTGCAGGGCCACATTCACTTGCAGGGGTTGACCTGGTGGCTTCAAGGACCCATTCACTTTCATTGCGTAGACATGGTGCCTGCAAGGCTCCATTCGCTTGCCTAGGGTTGACCTAGTGGATGCAAGGCCCCATTCACTTGCCTTTGGTGTTCCTGGTGGCTGCAAGGCCCCTTTCGCTTCCAGGGGGTTGAGCTGGTGGGTGCAAGACTACATTCACTTGCCTGGGGTTGACCTGGTGGCTGCAAGGCCCCATTCACTTGCCTGGGGTGGACCTGGTGGCTGCAAGGTCCAATTCGCTTCCATTGGGTGGACCTTGTGGCTGCAAGGCCCCATTCGCTTAACTAGGGTTGACCTGGTGGCTGCAAGGCCCCATTCGCTTGCATTTGGTTGACCTTTTGGCTGCAAGGCCCCATTTGCTTTCCTGGGGTTGACCTGTTGGCTGCAAGGCCCCATTCTCTTGCCTGGGGTTCACCTGGTGGCTGCAGGTCCCATAGGCTTGCAGGGGGTTAACCTGGTTTTTGCGGGGCCCATTTGATTACCTGGGTTTGACCTTGTGTCTGCAAGGCTCCATTCGCTTACTTGGGGTTGACCTGGGGGCTGCCAGGCCCCATTCGCTTGCCTGGGCTTAACCTTGTCCTGCAAGGCCCCATTCGCTTGGAAATGGTTGACCTCGTGTCTGCAAGGCCCTGTAGGCTTCCCTGAGTTACACCTGGAGGATGCCAGGCCCCATTCACTTGCCTTTGGGTGGACCTGGTCACTCCAAGGCCCCATTCACTTGCCTGGGGTTGACATGGGGTCCACAAGTCCCCTCAGGCATGCCTGGGGGTGACCTGGTGGCTGCAGGGCCCGATAGGCTTGCAGGGGTTTGACCTGGTGACTGGCAGGCCCCATTCGCTTGCAGAGGGTTGTCCTGGTGTATGCAGAGGGTTGTCCTGGTGTATGCAAGGCCCCGTAGGCTTGCTTGGGGTTGACCTGGTGGCTGTAAGGCACCATTCACTTGCCAGGGGTTCACCTGGTGGCTGCAGGGCGCCATAGGCTTGCAGGGGGTTGGCCTGGTGGCTGCAAGGCCGCATTCAATTGCATTGTGTTGACCTGGTGTCTGCAAGGCCCCATCCACTTACCTGCAGTTGACATGGTGTTTGCAAGGACCCGTAGGCTTGCCTGGGGATGACCTCGTGCCTGCAATGCCCATTCATTTGCATTGGGTTAAACTGGTCCTTCAAGGCCCCATTCGCTTACCTGGGGTGGACCTGGTGGCTGCAAGGCCCCTTTGACATACCTGGCATTCACCTGGTCGCTGCAGGACCCCATAGGCTCGCAGGGGGTTGACGTGGGGGATTCAATGCCCCATTCACTTGCATTGGGTTGACCTGCTGTCTGCAAGTCCCCATTCGCTTACCTGGGGTTGACCTGGTGTCTGTAAGGCCCCATTCACTTAGCTGGGGTTGTCCTGGTGGCTGCAAGGCCCCATAGGCTTGCAGGTGGTGGACCTGGTGGCTGCAAGGCCCCATTCACTTTCCTGGGGTTGACCTGGTGGCTCCAAGGCCCCGTAGGCTCCCCTGGCGTGGACCTCCTGCCTGCAAGGCCCCATTCGCTTTCATTGGGTTCACCTGGTGTCTCCAAGGCCCCGTAGGCTTGCCTGAGTTACACATGGTGGCTGCAAGGCCCCATTCAGTTGTCTGGGGTGGACCTGGTGGCTGCAAGGACCCATTATCTTGGCTGGGGTTGACCTGGTGGATGCAGAGCCCCTTTCGCTTTCCTGGGGTTGACGTGGGCTCCATATGTCCCATTAGGCATTCCCCGGGTTGACCTGGTGGCTGCAGGGCATCATAGGCTTGCAGGGGGTTGACCTGGTGGCTGCAAGACCCCATTCGCTTGCCCGGGGGTGACCTGGTGTCTCCAAGGCCCCATTCGCTTAACCTGGGGTTTGGGCTGGTGGCTCCAAGGCCCCATTCACTGGCCTGGGTTTGACCTGCTGGCTGCAAGGCCCCATTCAGTTGCCTGGGTTTGACCTGTTGTCCGCAAGGCCCCATTCGCTTACCTGGGGTTGACCTGGTGGCTGCAAGGCCACATTCGCTTTCGTTGGCTTGACCTGGTATCTGCAAGGCCCCATTCGCTTGCCTGAGTTTAACCTGGTAGCTGCAAGGCCCCATTCACTTACCTGGGGTTCACCTGGTGGCTGCAAGGCCCCATTCACTTTCCTGTGGTTGACCTGGTGGATGCAAGGCCCCATTTAGTTTCCTGGGGCTGTCCTGGTGGCTGCAAGGCCCCATTCTCTTTCCGGGGGTTGACCTGGTCACTGCAAGGCCCCATTCGCTTGCCTGGGGTTGACGTGGGTTCCAAAAGTCCCCTTAGGCATGACTGGGGATGACCTCGTGCATGGAAGGCCCTGTAGGCTTACAGGGGTTTGACCTGGCGACTGCAAGGCCACATTGGTTTGCCTGGGGTTGAACTGGTGGCTGCAAGGCCCCATTCACGTACCCGGGGTTCACCTGGTGGCCTCAGGACCCCATACGCTTGCAGGTGGTTGATGTGTTGGCTGCAAGGCCCCATTCTCTTGCATTGCATTCACCTGGTGTCTGCAAGGCCACATTCGCTTACCTGAAGTTGAACTGGTGGCTGCAGGACCCCATAGGCTTCCAGGGGTTTGACCTGGTGCCTGCAATGCCGCATTCGCTTGCCTCGGGTTAACCTGCTGGCTGCAAGGCCCAATTCGCTTGGCTTGGGTTGACCTGGTGGCTGCAAGGCCCTGTAGGCTTGCCTGAGTTACAACTGGTGGCTGCAAGGCCCCATTCACTAGCCTGGGGTGGACTTGGGGGCTGCAAGGAGCCATTCACTTTCGTAGGGTTGACGTGGTGGTTACAAGGCCCCATTCGCTTCTCTTGGGTTGACTTTCTGGCGAAAAGCCCCATTCGCTTGCCTGGGGTTGACCTTTGTCGCTGTAAGGCCCCATTCGCTTGTTTGGGGTTGATCTGGTGACTGTAAGGCCGCATTAGCTTGCCTGGGGTTGACCTGGTGGCTGTAAGGCCTCATTCACTTGCCTGGGTTTAACCTGCTGGCTGGAAGGCCCCATTCACTTGCCTGGGGTTCACCTGGTGGCTGCAAAGCCACGTTCACTTTCCTGGGGTTGACGAGGTGGCTGCAAGGCCCCATATACTTGCCTGGGGTTGACCTGGTGGCTGCAAGGCCCCATTCACTTGCATGGGGTGACCTGGTGGATGCAAGGCTCCATTCGCTTGCCTGGGGTTGACCTGGTGGCTGCAAGGCCCCATTCGCTTCCCTGCGATTGTCCTGGTGGCTGCAAGGCGCCATTCACTTGCATTGGGTTGATCTGGTGGCTGCAAGGCCCCATTCGCTTGCAGGGGATTGACCTGTTGGCTGCAATGCCCCATTCACTTGCATTGAATTGATGTGGTGGCTGCAAGGCCCCTTTCACTTGCCTAGGGTGGACCTGGTCACTGCAAGTCGCCATTCTCTTACCCAGGGTTGACCTGGTGGCTGCAAGGCCCCATTCGATTACTTGGGGTTGACCTGGTGGCTGCAAGGCACCATTCGCTTAAATGGGAGTGACCCGGTGGCTGCAGGGCCCCATAGGCTTGCAGGGGGCTGACCTGGTGGCTCCAAGGCCCCTTCACTTGCCCGGGGTTGACCAGGTGGCTTCAAGTCCCCATTCGCTTACCTGCGGTTGACCTGGTGGTGGCAAGGCCCCATTCGCTTGCCTGGGGTTAACCTGGTGTGTAAAAGGCCCCATACACTTGCGTGGGTTGAAGCAGGTGGCTGCAAGGCCCCATTCTCTTTCCTGCGGTTGACCTGGTCACTGCAAGGCCCCATTCGCTTGCCTGGGGTTGCTGTGGGCTCTATAAGTCCCCTTAGGCAAGCCTGGGATTGACCTGGTGGCTGCAGGGCCCCATAGGCTTGCTGCGGTTTGACCTGGTGGCTTCAAGACCACATTCGCTTGCCTGGGGTTCACCTGGTGGCTGCAAGGTCCCATTCACCACTGGGGTTGATCTGGTGTCTGTAAGGCCCCGTAGGCTTTCTTCGGGTTCACCTGGTGGCTGCAAGGCCCCATTGTCTTACTTGGGATTGACCTGGTGGCCGCAAGGCCCCATTCGATTACTTGGGGTTGACCTGGTGGCTGCAAGGCACCATTCTCTTAAATGGGAGTGACCCGGTGGTTGCAGGGCCCCATAAGCTTACAGGGGGTTGACCTGGTGGCTCCAAGGCCCAATTCGCCTGCCCGGGATTTACCTGGTGGCTGCAAGTCCCCATTCGCTTCCTGGGGTTGACCTGGTGGATGCAAGGTCCCATTCGCTTGCATTGGGTTGACCTGTTGTCTGCAAGGCCCCATTCATTTGCCTGCGGTGGACCTGGTGTCTGAAAGGCCCCATTCGCTTGGCTGGGGTTGACTGGGTGGCTGCAAGGGCCCTTTCACTTCCATTGGGTTGACCTGGTTGCTGCAAGGCCCCATTCAATTGCATTGGGTTAACCTTGTGGCTGCAAGGCCCCATTCGCTTGCATTGGGTTGACGTGGTGTCTGCAAGGTACCTTAGGCTTGCAGGGGTTTGACCTGGTGGCTGCCAGGCCCCATTACCTTGCCCGGGGTTGACCTGGTGGCTGCAAGGCCCAATTCACTTGCCTGGGTTTCACCTGGTGGCTTCAGGGCCCCATAGGCTTGCAGGCGTTTGACCTGGTGGCTGCCAGGCCCCATTAACGTACCTGGGTATAACCTGGTGGATGCAAGGCCCCATTTGCTTCAATTGCATTGACCTCGTGGCTGGAAGGCCACATTCGCTTGGCTGGGGTAGACCTTGTGGCTGCAAGGCCCCATTGACTTACCTGGTATTCACCTGGTCACTGCAGGACCCCATAGGCTCACATGGGTTTGACATGGTGTATGCAAGGCCCCATTCGCTTGCTTGGGGTTGACGTGGTGGCTGCAAGGCCCCATTCACTTACCTGGGGTTGACCTGTTAGCTGCAAGACCCCATTCGCTTAAATGGGGTTGACCTGGGGGCTGCAAGGCCCCATTCGATTGCTTGGGGTTGACCTGGTGGCTGGAAGGCAAAATTCGCTTGCACGGGGTAGACTTGGTGGCTCTAAGGCTCCATTCGCTTGCATTGGGTTGACCTTGTGTCTGCTGGGCCGCATTTGCTTGCACGGGGTTGACCCGTTGTCTGCAAGGACCCATTCGCTTTACCTGTGGTTGACCTGGTGTCTGCAAGGCCCCATTCAGTTGCCTGGGGTTGACCTGGTGGCTGCAAGGCCCCATTCAGTTGTCTGGGGTTGACCTGGTTGTAGCAAGAGCCCACAGGCTCGCAGGGGGTTGACATGATGGCTTCAAGACCCCATTCGCTTTCCTGCGGTTGACCTGGTGTCTGCAAGGCCCCATTCACTTACCTGGTTTTGACCTGGTGGCTGCAAGGCCCCATTCAGTTGCCTGGGGTTGACCTGGTTGTTGCAAGACCCCACAGGCTCGCAGGGGTTTGACATGGTGGCTTCAAGACCCCATTCGATTACTTGGGGTTGACCTGGTGGCTGCAAGGCCCCATTCGATTACTTGCGGTTGACCTGGTGGCTGCAAGGCCCCATTTTCTTGCCTGCGGTTGACCTCGTGGCTGCAAGGCCCCATTCGCTTACCTTGGGTTGACCTGGTATCTGCAAGGCCCCGTTCGCTTACCTGGGGTTAACCTGGTGGCTGCCAGGCCCCATTCACTTATCTGGGGTTCACCTGGTGGCTGCAGGGCCCCATAGACTTGCAGGGGGTTGACCTGGTCGATGGAAGGGCGCATTCGCTTACCTGGGGTTGACCTGTTGGCTGCAAGGCCCCATTCACTTGCCTGGGGTTGACCTGTTGTATGGAATGCCCCATTCGCTTGCCTGGGGTTGACCTCGTGGCTGCAAGGCACCATTCGCTTAAATTGGGTTGACCTGGTGCCTGCAAGGGCCCATTCTCTTGCCTGGGGTTCACCTGGTGGCTGCAGGGCCCTATAGGCTTCCAGGGGGTTGACCTGGTGGATGCAAGGCCCATTTGCTTACCTGCGGTTGACCTGGGCTCCAAACGTCCCCCTAGGCATGCCTGGGTCTGACCTGGTGCCCAGACTTGCTGCCTTCCGGGGTTTCACACCCAAACAACCACCGGGAGTGCGGACGCAGGTCTCATACAACCCCCTTGGCTTAAGCCTCCATCAAGTGCCCCCCCACCAGAGCCTAAGCCTACAAGGAGTACCCCCGCACCTGGTCCAGTTCCCATTTGCTTTCCTGGGGTTGACCGTGTCTCTGCAAGGTCCCATTCGCTTGCATTGGGTTGACCTGTTGTCTGCAAGGCGCCATTCATTTGCCTGCGGTGGACCTGGTGACCAGAAGGCCCAATTCACTTATCTGGGGTTGACCTGGTGGCTCCACGGCCCCTTTCACTTAACTGGGGTTCACCTGGTGGCTGCAAGGCCACTTTCACTTGCCTGGGGTTGAACTGGTAGCTCCAAGGACACATTCAGTTGGCTGACGTTGACCTGGTGGCTGCAAGGCCCCATTCACTTACCTGGGGTTCACCTGGTGGCTGCAGGACCCCATAGGCTTGCAGGGGGTTGACGTGGTGGCTGCAAGGCCCCATTCTCTTGCATTGCATTCACCTGGTGTCTGCAAGGCCCCATTAGCTTACCTGGGTTTGACCTGGTGTCTGCAAGGCCCCATTCGCTTGCAGGGGATTGACCTGGTGGCTGCAAGGTCCCATTCGCTTGCATTGGGTTGACTTGGTGGCTGAAAGGCCCCATTCACTTGCCTGGGGTTGACCCGGTTGTTGTAAGGGCCTATTCGCTTGCCTGTGGTTAGCTGGTGACTGGAAGGCCCCATTCACTTGCCTGGGTTTGACCTAGTGGCTGCAAGGCCACGTTCACTTGCCTGGGGTTCACCAGGTGGCTACAAGTCCCCATTCGCTTGCAGGGGAATGACCTGGTGGCTGCAAGGCCCGATTCGCTTGCATTGGGTTGACCTGGTGTCTGAAAGGACCCATCCTATTACCTCGGGGTTGACGTGGTGGCTGCAAGTCCACCTTCGCTAGCATTGGGTTGACCTGGTGGCTGCAAGGCCCCATTCGCTTGCCTGGGGTTGACCTGGTGGCTGCAAGGCCCCATTCGCTTACCTGGGATGGACCCCGTGGCCTCAAAGCCCCATTCGCTTCCATTGGGTTGACCTGCTGGCTGCAAGGCCTCATTGGCTTACATGGGGTTGACCTGGTGGCCTCAAGGCCCATTCACTTGCCTGGGGTTGACCTGGTGGCTGTGAGGCCGCATTCGCTTGCAGGGGTTTACACCTGGTGGCTGCAAGGCCACATTCGCATCCCTAGTGTTGATCTGGTGGGTGCAAGGCCCCATGCGCTTGGTTGAGGTTGACTTGGTGCTTGCAAGGCCCCATTCACTTATCTGGGTTTCACCTGGTGGCTGCACGGCCCCATAGGCTTTTAGGGGGTTGACCTGCTGGCTGCAAGCTCCCATATGCTTGCCTGGGGTTGAACTGGTGGCTGCAAGGCATCATTTGCTTCCAGGGAGTTGACCTGGTGGTTGCAAGCCCAGTTTCACTTCCAGGTCTTGACTTGTTGGCTGCAAGGCCACTTTTGCTTGCCTTGGGTTGAACTGGTGACTGCAAGGCCAAATTCGCTTACATTGGTTTGACCTCGTGTCTGCAAGGCCCCATTCGCTTACCTGGGGTTCACCTGGTGGCTGCCAGACCCCATTCGCTTCTTTGGGGTTAACCTGGTGGCTGCAAGGCCCCATTTGCTTGCATTGGGTTGACCTGATGTGTGCAAGGCCCCATTCGCTTACCTGGGGTTGACCTGGTCACTGCAAAGCCCCATTCAGTTGCCTGGGGTTATCCTTTTGGCTGCAAGGCCGCATTCGCTTGCATTCGGTTTAAGTGGTGTCTGTAAGGCCCCGTAGGCTTGCCTGAGTTACACCTGTTGACTGAAAGGCCCCATTCGCTTGAAGGGGGTTGACCTGCCGGCTACAAGGCCACATTCACTTGCCTGGGGTAGACCTTTTGGCTGCAAAGCCCCATTCACTTGCATTGGGTTGACCTGGTATCTGCAAGGCCCCATTCGCTAACTTGGGGTTTACATGGTGGCTGCAAGGCCGCATTCTCTTGCATTGTGCTGACCTGGTGTCTGCAAGGCCCCATTCGTTTACCTGGGGTGGACCTGGTGGTTGCAAGGCCCCATTCGCTTGCCTTGGGTTGACTTGGTGGCTGCAAGTCCCCATTCACTTGAATTGGGTTGACCTGGTGTCTGCAAGGCCCCATTCGCTTACCTGGGTTTGACCTCGTGGCTCCAAGTCCCCATTCGCTTGCATTGCGTTTACGTGGTGTCTGCAAGGCGCCGTAGGCTTGCCTAGGTTACACCTGATGGCTGAAATGCCCCATTCGTTTGAAGGGGGTTGACGAAGTGTCTGCAAGGCCCCGTAGGCTTTCCTGGGGTTGACTGACAGCCTGCAAGGCCCCATTCACTTACATTGGGTTGACCTGGTGTCTGCAAGACCCAGTAGGCTTGTCTGGGGTTGACCTGGTGGCTGCAAGGCGCCATTCGCTTGCATTGGGTTGACCTGGTGGCTGCAAGGCCCCATTCGCTTACCTGGGCTGGACCTGGTGGTTGCAAGACCCCATTCCCTTGCCCAGGGTTAACCTGGTGTCTGCAAGGCCCCGTAGGCTTGCCTGGGGTTGACCTGGTGCCTGGAAGGTCCCATTCACTTACCTAGGGTTCTCGTGGTGGCTGCAGGGCCACATAGGCTTGCAGTGGGTTGATCTGGTGGCTGCCAGGCCCAATTCGCTTGCATTGGGTTGACCTGGTGGCTGCAAGGCCCCATTCTCTTGCAGGGGGTTGACCTGTTGCCTGCAAGGCCACATTGAATTCCCTGGGGTTGACCTGGTGGCTGCAATAACCAAATGAGTTGCCTGGGGTTGACCTGGTGGCTGCAAGGCCCTATTCGCTTGCATTGGGTTGACCTGGTGTGTGCAAGGCCCCATGCGCTTTCCTGGGGTGTACCTGGTGGCTGCAAGGCCCATTCGCTTGCCTGGGGTTAACCTGGTGGCTGCAAGGCCCCATTTGCCTGGGTATGGTTGACCTGGTGTCTGCAAGGCCCTGTAGGCCTGCCTGTGTTTCACCTGGTGGCTCCAAGACCCAATTCAGTTGCCTGGGGTGGACCTGGGCACTGTAAGGCCCCATTCGCTTGCCTAGGGTTGACGTGGCCTCCAAAAGTCCCCTTAGGCATGCCTGGGATTGACCTGGTGGCTTCAGGGCCCCATAGGCTTCCAGGGGTTGACATGGTGGCTGCAAGGCCACATTCGCTTAGCTAGGATTGAACTGGTGGCTGGAAGGCCCCATTCGCTTGAGGGGGTTGACCTGGTGGCTGCAAGGGCCCACTCGCTTGCAGGGGGTTGACCTGGTGCCTGGAAGGCCACATTCAATTCCCTGGGGTTGACCTGGTGGCTGCAAGGCCCTATTCGCTTGCATTGGGTTGACCTGGTGTGTGGAAGGCCCCATGCACTTTCCTGGGGTGGACCTGGTGGCTGCAAGGCCCATTCGCTTGCATTGGGTTGACCTGGTGGCTTCAAGGCCCCATTTGCTAACCTGGGATTAACCTGGTGGCTGCAAGGATCCAGTCGCTTGGATTGGGTTGACGTGGTGTCTCCAATGCTCTGTAGGCTTGCCTGAGTTACATCTGGTGTCTGCAAGGCCGCATTCACTTCCAAGGGGTAGACCTCGTGTCTGCAAGGCCCCATTCACTTACCTGGGGTTCACGTGGTGGCTGCAGGGCCCCATAGGCTTGCAGAGGGTTGATATGGTGGCTGCAAGGCCCCATTCATTTACCTGAGGTTGACCTGGTGGCTTCAATGGCCCATTCAGTTGCAGGGTTTGACCTGGTGGCTGCAAGGTCCCATTCTGTTGCACAGGGTTGACCTGGTCTCTGCAAGGCCCCATTCACTTACCTGGGGTGGACCTGGTGGCTGCAAGGCCCCATTCGCTTGCTAGGGTTAACCTGGTGGCTGCAAGGCTCCATTCTCCTGGATATGGTTGACCTGGTGTCTGCAAGGCCCTGTAGGCCTTCCTCCGTTTCACATGGTGGCTCCAAGACCCAATTCAGTTGCCTGGGGTGGACCTGGACACTGTAAAGCCCCATTCGCTTGCCTAGGGTTGACGTGGCCTCCAAAAGTCCCCTCTAGGCATGCCTGGGATTGACCTGGTGGCTTCAGGGCCCCATAGGCTTGCAGGGGTTTGACCTGGTGGCTGCAAGGCCGCATTCTCTTGCATTGTGTTGACCTGGTGTCTGCAAGATCCCATTCGCTTACCTGGGGTGGACCTGGTGGCTGCAAGGCCATATTAATTTGCCTGGGGTTGACCTGGTGGGTGCAAGGCCCCATTCGCTTGCAGGGTTTGACCTGGTGGCTGCAAGAACCCATTCACTTACCTGGGGTGGAGCTGGTGGTTGCAAGGCCCCATTCGCTTCCCTGGGGTTAACCTGGTGGCTGCAAGGCCCCATTCGCTTGGATATGGTTGATCTGGAGTCTGCGAGGGCCTGTTGGCTTGCCTGAGTTACACCTGGTGGCTGAAATGCCCAATTCGCTTGCCTGGGGTTGACGTGGGCTCCAAATTCACCTTAGGCATGCCTGGGGTTGACCTGGAGGCCTCAGGGCCCCATAGGCTTGCAGGGGTTTTACCTGGTGGCTGCAAGGCCCCATTCGCTTGCCTGGGGGGGACGTGGTGGCTTCAACGCCTCATTCTCTTGCATTGGGTTGACCTGGTGTCTGCAAGGCCCCATTCGCGTACGTGGGGTGGACCTGGTGGTTGCAAGGCGCCTTTCGCTTGAATTGGGTTGACCTGGTGTCTGCAAGGCCCCGTAGGCTTGTAGGGTGTTGACCTGGTGGCTCCAAGGCCCCATTCACTTGCCTGGCATTAACCTGGTGGCTGCAAGGCGCCATTCGATTCCATTGGGTTGACCAAGTGTCTGCAAGGCCCTGTCGGCTTTCCTGGGGTTGACGGGGAGCCTGCCAGGGCCCATTCGCTTGCATTGTGTTGACCTGGTGTCTGCAAGACCCAGTAGGCTTGTATGGGGTTAATGTGGTGGCTGCAAGGCCCCTTTCGCTTGCATTGGGTTGGCCTGGTGGCTGCAAGGCCCCATTTGCTTACCTGGGGTTGACCTGGTGGCTGCAAGACCCCATTCGGTTGCCCGGGGTTGACCTGGTGGCTGCAAGGCCGCATTCTCTTGCATTTGGTTGACGTGGTGTCTGCAAGGCCCAATTCGCTCTAACTGGTGTGGACCTGGTGGTTGCAAGACCCCATTCGCTTGCATTGGGTTCACCTGGTGTCTGCAAGGCCCGATTCGCTTTACCTGCGGTAGACCTAGTGTATTCAAGAACCCTTTTTCTTACCTGGGGTTAAACTGGTGGCTGCAAGGCCCCTTTCGCATACCTGGTGTTCACCTGGTGGCTGCAGGGTCCCATAGGCTTGCAGGGGGTTGAGCTGATGCCTGCAATGCCCCATTCTCTTACCTGGGGTTGAACTGGTGGCTGCAAAACCCCATTCCCTTGAGGGGGTTCACCTGGTGTCTGCATGGCCCCAGTAGCTTACCTGGGGTTCACCTGGTGGCTGCAAGGCCCCACTCGCTTACAGGGGGTTGACCTCGTGGCTGCAAGGCCACATTTGCTTCCCTAGTGTTGACCTGTTGCCTGCAAAGCCCCATTCGGTTACCTGGGGTTGACCTGGTGGCTGCAAGGCCCCATTCACTTGCACTGGGTTGACCTGGTATCTGCAAGGCCCGATTCGCTTACGTGGGGTTGACCTGGTGGCTGCAAGGCCCCATTCGCTTACCTGGGTTTGACCTGGTGGCTTTAAGTCCCCATTCACTTGCATTGGGTTTACGTGGTGTCTGCAAGGCCCCACAGGCTTGCCTGAGTTACACCTGTTGGCTGAAAAGACCCATTCGCTTGAAGGGGGTTGACCTGGTGGCTGCAAGGCCACATTCACTTGCAGGGTTTGACCTGGTTGCTGCAAAGCCCCATTCGCCTACCTGGGGTTGACCTGGTGGTTGCAAGGCCCCATTCGCTTGCCTGGCGTTAACCTGGTGGCTGCAAGGCCCCATTCGCTTGGATATGGTTGATGTGGTGTCTGCGAGGGCCTGTTGCCTTGCCTGAGTTACGCCTGGTGGCTGGAAGGCCCCTTCCGCTTGCCTGGGGTTGACGTCGGCTCCAAAAGTCCCCTTAGGCAGCTCTGAGGTTGACCTGGTGGCTTCAGGGCCCCATAGGCTTGCAGGGGTTTTACCTGGTGGCTCAAAGGCCACATTCACTTGCCTGGGGGGGAACCTGGTGGCTTCAAGGCACCATTCTCTTGCATTGGGATGACCTGGTTTCTGCAAGGCCCCATTCCGGTTCCTGGGGTGGACCTGGTGGTTGCAAGGCCCCATTTGCTTGCATTGGGTTGACCAAGTGTCTGCAAGGCCCCGTAGGCTTTCTTGGGGTTGACCGGGAGCCTTCAAGGCCCCATTCACTTGCATTGGGTTGACCTGGTATCTGTAAGACCCAGTAGGCTTCTCTGGGGTTGACCTGGTGTCTGCAAGGCCCCATTCGCTTGCATTGGGTTGACCTGGTGGCGGAAGGCGCCATTCGCTTACCTGGGCTGGACCTGGTGGTTGCAAGACCCCATTCGCTTGCCCGGGATTGACCTGGTGTCTGCAAGGCCCCATGCACTTTCCTGGGGTGGACCTGGTGGCTGCAAGACCCATTCGCTTGCATTGGGTTGACCTGGTGGCTTCAAGGCCCCATTTTCTAACCTGGGGTTGACCTGGGGGCTGCAAGGCCCCACTCACTTACCTGGGGTTGACCTGGTGGCTGCAAGGGCCCATTCGCTTGCCTGGGTTTAACCTGGTGGCTGCAAGGGCCCATTCGCTTGGATTGGGTTGACCTGGTGTCTGTAGGGGCCCATTCGCTTGCCTGGGGTTGACCTGATGTCTCCAAGGCCCCATTCGCTTACCAGAGGTTGACCTGGTGGCTGAAGTACCCTACAGGCTTGTAGGGGGTTGACCTGGTGGCTGCAAGGCCCCATTCGCTTGCTTTGGGTTGACCTGGTGGGTTCAAGACCCCATTCACTTCCATTGGGTTGACATGGTGTCTGCAAGGCCCCATTCGCTTGCATTGGGTTGATCTGTTGCCTGCAAGGCCCTATAGGCTTGCCTGGGTTTGACCTTGTGCCTGCAATGCCCCATTTACTTGCCTGGGGTGCACCTGATGCCAGCAAGTCCTCATTCGCTTACCTTGGGATGCCCTCGTGGCTGCCAGGTCCCATTCTCTTGTTTGGGGTTCAACTCATGGCTGCATGGCCACATGGGCTTGCAGGGGGTTGACCTGGTGGCTTCAAGGCCCCATTCGCTTACCTGGGGTTCACCTGGTGGCTCCCAGGCCCCATTCATTGCCTGGGGTTAACCTGGTGGCTGCAAGGCCCCATTCGCTTGGATTGGGTTGACCTGGTGTCTGCAAGGCTCCATAGGCTTGCCTGACTTACACCTGGTGGCCGCAAGGCCCCATTCACTTGCAGGGGGTTTACCTGGTTGCTGCAAGGCCACATTCGCTTGCCTGTGGTTGACCTGGTGGCTGCAAGGCCCCATTCGCTTGGCTGGGGTTGACCTAGTGGCTGCAAGGCCACATTCGCTTCGAGGGGGTTGACCTGGTGGCTACAAGGCCCAATTCGATTACCTGGGGTTGACCCGGTGGCTGAAAGGCCCCATTCCCTTTACCTGGGGTTCACCTGGTGTCTGCAAGGCCCCATTCACTTGCTTGGGGTTGACGTCATGGATGCAAGGCCCCATTAGCTTGCCTGGGGTTGACCTGGTGGCTGCAAGGCCCCATTCTCTTTCCGGGGGTTGACCTGGTCACTGCAAGACACCATTCGCTTGCCTGGGGTTGCCGTGGGCTCCAAAAGTCTTCTTAGGCATGCCTCGGGTTAACCAGGTGGGTGAAAGGACCCATTCACTTACCTGGGGTTCACCTGGTGGCTACAGGGCCCCATAGGCTGGCACGGGGTTGACCTAGACGATGCAAGGCCCCATTCGCTTACCTGGGGTTAACCTGTTGGCTGCAAGGCCCCATTCGCTCTACCTGGCGTTGACCTGGTTCCTGACAGGCCCCATTCGCTTACCTGCGGTTAACCTAATGGCTGCAAGACCCCATTCGCTTGTCTGGAGGTGACCTGGTGGCTGCAAGGCCCCATTCTTTTTCCGGGGGTTGATCTGGTCAGTGCAAGGCCCCATTCGCTTACCTGGGGAGGGCCTGGTGTCTGAAAGGCCCCATTCGCTTGAATTGGGTTGACCTGGTGGCTGCAAGGCCCCATTCGCCTACCTGGGGAGGGCCTGGTGGCTGAAAGGCCCCATTCGCTTTCCTGTGGTTGTCCTGGTGGCTGCAAGTCCCCATTCACTTGCCTGGGGTTAACCTGCTGGCTGCAAGGCCCAATTCGCTTGGATTTTGTTCACCTGGTGGCTGCAAGGCCCAATTCCCTTTACCTGGGGTACACCTGGTGGCTGCAAGGCCCCATTCACTTGCTTGGGGTTGACGTCATGGATGCAAGGCCCCATTAGCTTGCCTGGGGTTGACCTGGTGTCTGCAAGGCCCCATTCGCCTACTTGGGATTGACCTGGTGTCTGCAAGGCCTCATTAACTTGCAATGGGTTGACCTGGAGAGTGCAAGTACCCATTTGCTGACCTAGTGTTGACCTGGTGGTTGCAAGGCCCCATTCACTTGCCTGCGGTGGACGTGGTGCCTGCAAGGTCCCATTCGCTTGATTGAGTTGAGCTGGTGTCTGCAAGGCCCCATTCGCTTACATGGGGTCGACCGGTGCTGCAGGGCCCCATAGGCTTGCAGGGGGTTGACCTGGTGGCTCCAAGGCTTCATTCGCTTGCCTGGGGTTGACCTGGTGCCTGCAAGGCCCCATTCGCTTACCTGGGGTTCACCTGGTGTCTGGAAGGCCCCATTCGCTTACCTGGGGTTCACCTGGTGGCTGCAAGACCCCATTCGCTTGCATTGGGTTGACCTGGTGTCTGCAAGGCCCCGTAGGCTTGCCTGAGTTACACCTGTTGGCTGCAAGGCCCCATTCCCTTGCTTGGGGTTGACCTGGTGGCTGCAAAGCCCCATTCGCTTGCCTGGGGTTGACGTGGGCTCCAAAAGTCCCCTCAGGCATGCCTTGTGTTGACTTCGTTGCTGCAAGGCCCCATTCGCTTTCCCAGGGTTGACCTGGCGTCTGCAAGGCCCCATTCGCTCTACCTGGTGTTGACCTGGTGGCTGCAAGGCTCCTTTTAGTTGCCTGGGGTTGACCTGGTGGTTCCAAGGCCCCATTCGCTTGCCTTGAGTTGAACTTCTTGCTGCAAGGCCTCTTTGACTTACCTTGGGTTCACCTGGTGGCTGCACGCCCCATAGGATTGCAGGGGGTTGACCTCGTCTCTCCAAGGCCCCATTCGTTTGCCTGGGGTTGACCTGGTGTCTGCAAGGCCCCATTCGCTTGCATTGGGTTGATCTGGTGCCTGCAAGGCCCTGTAGGCTTGCCTGGGGTTGACCTGGTGCCTGCAATGCCCCATTTACTTGCCTGGGGTGCACCTGGTGCCAGCAAGGCCTCATTCGCTTACCTAGGGTTGACCTGGTGGCTGCAAGGCCCCATTCGCTTACCTTGGGATGCCCTCGTGGCTGCCAGGTCCCATTCTCTTGTTTGGGGTTCAACTCATGGCTGCAGGGCCACATAGGCTTGCAGGGGGTTGACCTGGTGGCTTCAAGGCCCCATTCGCTTACCTGGGGTTCACCTGGTGGCTCCCAGGCCCCATTCACTTGCCTGGGGTTAACCTGGTGGCTGCAAGGCCCCATTCGCTTGGATTGGGTTGACCTGGTGTCTGCAAGGCTCCATAGGCTTGCCTGACTTACACCTGGTGGCCGCAAGGCCCCATTCACTTGCAGGGGGTTTACCTGGTTGCTGCAAGGCCACATTCGCTTGCCTGTGGTTGACCTGGTGGCTGCAAGGCCCCATTCGCTTCGAGGGGGTTGACCTGGTGGCTACAAGGACCAATTCGATTACCTGGGGTTGACCCGGTGGCTGAAAGGCCCCATTCCCTTTACCTGGGGTACACCTGGTGGCTGCAAGGCCCCATTCACTTGCTTGGGGTTGACGTCATGGATGCAAGGCCCCATTAGCTTGCCTGGGGTTGACCTGGTGTCTGCAAGGCCCCATTCGCCTGCTTGGGGTTGACCTGGTGTCTGCAAGGCCTCATTAACTTGCATTGGGTTGACCTGGAGAGTGCAAGTACCCATTTGCTGACCTAGTGTTGACCTGGTGGTTGCAAGGCCCCATTCACTTGCCTGCGGTGGACGTGGTGCCTGCAAGGTCCCATTCGCTTGATTGAGTTGAGCTGGTGTCTGCAAGGCCCCATTCGCTTACATGGGGTCGACCGGTGCTGCAGGGCCCCATAGGCTTGCAGGGGGTTGACCTGGTGGCTCCAAGGCTTCATTCGCTTGCCTGGGGTTGACCTGGTGCCTGCAAGGCCCCATTCGCTTACCTGGGGTTCACCTGGTGTCTGGAAGGCCCCATTCGCTTACCTGGGGTTCACCTGGTGGCTGCAAGACCCCATTCGCTTGCATTGGGTTGACCTGGTGTCTGCAAGGCCCCGTAGGCTTGCCTGAGTTACACCTGTTGGCTGCAAGGCCCCATTCCCTTGCTTGGGGTTGACCTGGTGGCTGCAAAGCCCCATTCGCTTGCCTGGGGTTGACGTGGGCTCCAAAAGTCCCCTCAGGCATGCCTTGTGTTGACTTCGTTGCTGCAAGGCCCCATTCGCTTTCCCAGGGTTGACCTGGCGTCTGCAAGGCCCCATTCGCTCTACCTGGTGTTGACCTGGTGGCTGCAAGGCTCCTTTTAGTTGCCTGGGGTTGACCTGGTGGTTCCAAGGCCCCATTCGCTTGCCTGGAGTTGAACTTCTTGCTGCAAGGCCCGTTTGACTTACCTTGTGTTCCCCTGGTGGCTGCACGCCCCATAGGACTGCAGGGGGTTGACCTCGTCTCTCCAAGGCCCCATTCGCTTGCCTGGGGTTGACCTGGTGTCTGCAAGGCCCCATTCGCTTGCATTGGGTTGATCTGGTGCCTGCAAGGCCCTGTAGGCTTGCCTGGGGTTGACCTGGTGCCTGCAATGCCCCATTTACTTGCCTGGGGTGCACCTGGTGCCAGCAAGGCCTCATTCGCTTACCTAGGGTTGACCTGGTGGCTGCAAGGCCCCATTCGCTTACCTTGGGATGCCCTCGTGGCTGCCAGGTCCCATTCTCTTGTTTGGGGTTCAACTCATGGCTGCAGGGCCACATAGGCTTGCAGGGGGTTGACCTGGTGGCTTCAAGGCCCCATTCGCTTACCTGGGGTTCACCTGGTGGCTCCCAGGCCCCATTCACTTGCCTGGGGTTAACCTGGTGGCTGCAAGGCCCCATTCGCTTGGATTGGGTTGACCTGGTGTCTGCAAGGCTCCATAGGCTTGCCTGACTTACACCTGGTGGCCGCAAGGCCCCATTCACTTGCAGGGGGTTTACCTGGTTGCTGCAAGGCCACATTCGCTTGCCTGTGGTTGACCTGGTGGCTGCAAGGCCCCATTCGCTTGGCTGGGGTTGACCTGGTGGCTGCAAGGCCCCATTCGCTTCGAGGGGGTTGACCTGGTGGCTACAAGGCCCAATTCGATTACCTGGGGTTGACCCGGTGGCTGAAAGGCCCCATTCCCTTTACCTGAGGTACACCTGGTGGCTGCAAGTCCCCATTCACTTGCCTGGGGTTAACCTGCTGGCTGCAAGGCCCAATTCACTTGGATTTTGTTCACCTGGTGGCTGCAAGGCCCTGTAGGCTTGCCTGAGTTACAACTGGTGGTTGCAAGGCCCCATTCACTAGCCTGCGGTGGACTTGGTGGCTGCAAGGCCCCTTTCGCTTTCCTAGGGTTGACCTGGTAGTTGCAAGGCCCCATTCGCTTCTCTTGGTTTGACTTGCTTCCTAAAAGCCCCATTCGCTTGCCTGGGGATGACCTTTGTGGCTGTAAGGCCCCATTCGCTTGCCTGGGGTTGACCTGGTGGCTGTAAGGCCGCAATCGCTTGCCTCGTGTTGACCTGGTGGCTGTAAGGCCTCATTCGCTTGCCTGGGTTTAACCTGGTGTCTGCAAGGCACCATTCACCTGCGTGGAGTTTACCTTGTGGCTGCAAGGCCATGTTCACTTGCCTGGGTTTGACCAGGTGTCTGCAAGGCCCCATTCGCTTACCTGGGGTTGACCTGGTGGGTGCAAGGGCCCATTCACTTGCATTGGCTTGACCCGGTATCTGAAAGGCCCCGTAGGCTTGCCTTGGGTTGATCTGATGCCTGCAAGGCCCCTTTCGCTTGCATTGGGTTGACCTGGTGTCTGCAAGGCCCCATTCTCTTACCTGCAGTTGCCCTGGTGCTTGCAGGGCCCTATTCACTTCCAGGGGTTGAAATGGTGGCTGCAAGGTCCTATTCGCTTGCATTGGGTTGACCTGGTGGCTGCAAGGCTTTGTAGGCTTGCTTGGGGTAGACAGGGTGGCTACAAGGCCCCATTCGCTTGCCTGGGGTCGACCTGGTGGCTGCAAGGCCCCACTCGATTACTTGGGGTTGACCTGGTGGTTGCAAGGCCCCATTTGCTTGCCTGGGGTTAACCTGGTGGCTGCAAGGACCCATTCGCTTGCATTGGGCTGACCTGGTGGCTGTAAGGCTCCATTCGGTCGGCTGGGGTTGACCTGGTGGCTGCAAGGACCCATTCACTTGCCTGGGGTCGACCTGGTGGCTGCAAGGCCCCATTCACCTTCCTGGGGTTGACGTGGGCTCCAAAAGTCCCCTTAGGCATGCCTGGGGTTGGCCTCGTGGCTGCAAGGCTCCATTCGCTTGGCTGGGGTGTTCCTGGTGACTACAAGGCCCATTGGCTTGCAGTGGATTAACCTGGTGTCTGCAAGCCCCATTCGCTTTCCTAGGGTTGACCCGCTGGCTGCAAGACCCTCCTCGCTTACCAGGGGTTAACATGGTGCTTCCTAGGCCCCATTCCCTTACCTCTGGTTCACCTGGTGGCTGCAGGGCCCCATAAGCTTGCAGGGGCTTGTCCTGGTTGATTCAAGGCCCAGTTGGCTTGCCTGCGGTTGACCTGATGCAAGCAAGGCCCCTTTCGCTTACCTGCAGTTGACCTGGTGGCTGCAAGGCCCCATTCGCTTGCCTGGGGTTCACCTGGTGGCTTCAAGGCCCCATTCTCTTGCCTGGGGTTGACCTAGTGTCTGCAAGGCCCCAACCGCTTACCTGCAGTTGACCTGGTGGCTGCAAGGCCCCATTCGCTTACATTGGGTTGACCTGGTGGCTGTAAGGCCCCATTCTCTTGCCTGGGGTTGACCTGGTGGCTGCAAGGCCCCATTCACTTTCCTGGGGTTGACGTAGGCTCCAGAAGTCCCCTTAGACATGCCTGGGTTGACCTGGTGTCTGCAGGGCCCCATAGGCTTGAAGGGGTTTGACCTGGTGGATGCAAGGCTCCATTTGCTTACCCGGGGTTGAGCTGGTGGCTGCAATGCCCCATTCACTTGCATTGAATTGATGTCGTGGCTGCAAGGCCCCTTTTACTTGCCGGGGGTGAACCTGGTCATTGCATGGCCCCATTCGCTTACCCAGGGTTGACCTGGTTGTTGCAAGGACCCATTCGCTTGGAGGGTGTTAACCTGGTCGCTGCAAGAACCCATTCGCTTGCATTGGGTTGACCTGGTGTCTGCAAGGCCTCGTAGGCTTCCCTGACTTATACCTGGTGGCTGCAAGGCCCCATTAACTTGCCTGGGGTTGACCTGGTGGCTGCAAGACCCCATTCGCTTGCCTGGGGTTGACCTGGTGTGTTCAAGGCCCCATTCTCTTGCCTGGGGTTGATCTGGTGGCTGCAAGGCCCCATTCACTTACCTGGGATTGACGTGGTGTCTGCAAGGCCCCATTCGCTTGCATTTGGTTGTCCTGGTGTCTGCAAGGCCCCGTAGGCTTCCCTGAGTTACATCTGGTGGCTGTAAGGCCCCATTCGCTTGCACGGGGTTGAACTGGTGGCTGCAAGGCCCCATTCGCTTGCATTGGGTGGACCTGGTGGTTACAAGGCTCCATTCAGTTGCCTAGGGTTGAGCTGGTGTCTGGAAGGCCCCATTCACTTACCTGGGGCTGAGATAGTGTCTGCCAGGCCCCATTCACTTCCCTGGGGTTGACCTGGTGGCTGCAAGGCCCCATTCGCTTACCTGGGGTTGACCTGGTGCCTGCAAGGCCCCATTCACTTGCCTGGGTTTAACCTGGTGGCTGCAAGGGCCCATTCGCTTGGATTGGGTTGACGTGGTGTCTGCAAGGCCCCGTAGGCTTGCCTGAGTTACAACTGGTGGATACAAGGCCCCATTCGCTTCCAGGGGGTAGACCTCGTGTCTGCAATGCCCCATTCGCTTCCATCGGGTTGACCTGGTGTCTGTAAGGCCCCATTCGCTTCCCTGGGGTTGACCTGGTGGCTGCAAGGCCCCATTCGCTTACCTGGGGTTGACCTGGTGCCTGCAAGGCCCCATTCACTTGCCTGGGTTTAACCTGGTGGCTGCAAGGGCCCATTCGCTTGGATTGGGTTGACGTGGTGTCTGCAAGGCCCCGTAGGCTTGCCTGAGTTACAACTGGTGGATACAAGGCCCCATTCGCTTCCAGGGGGTAGACCTCGTTTCTGCAATGCCCCATTCGCTTCCATCGGGTTGACCTGGTGTCTGTAAGGCCCCATTCGCTTACCTGGGGTTGACCTGCTGGCTGCAAGGACTCATTCACTTGCATTGGCTTGACCTGGGGTCTGAAAGGCCACATTCGCTTACCTGGGGTGGACCCGGTGGCTCCAAGGCCCCATTCGCATCCTAAAGGTTGACCTGGTGGCTGCAAGGCACCATTCGCTTGCCTGGGGTTGACCTGGTGGCTGAAAGGCCGCATTCTATTACTTGGGTTTGACCTTGTGACTGCAAGGACCCATTCGCTTACCTGTGGTTGACCTGGTCGCTGCAAGGTCCCATTCACTTACCTGGGGTCACCTGGTGACTGCAGGGCCCCATAGGCTTTCAGGGGTTTGGCCTAGTGGCTTCAAGGCCCCATTCACTTGCATTGGGTTGACCTGGTGTCTGCAAGGCCCAGTAGGCTTGCCTGCTCTTGACGTGTTGCCTGCAAGGCCCTATTAGCTTGCATTGGGTTGACCTTCTGGCTGCAAGGCCCCATTCGCTTACCTAGGGTTGACCTGGTGGCTGCAAGGCAACATTCTCTTGCAGGGGGTTGACCTGGTGTCTGCAAGGCCACATTCATTTGCCTGGGGTTGACCTGGTGGCCATAAGGCCCCATTCACATACTTGGGCTTGACATGGTGGCTGCAAGGCCCCATTAGATTACTTGGGGTTGACCTGGTGGCTGCAAGGTACCATTCGCTTAAATGGGAGTGACCCGGTGGCTTCAGGGCCCCATAGGCTTGCAGGGGGCTCACCTGGTGGCTCCAAGGCCCCTTCACTTTCCCGGGGTTGACCTGGTGGCTGCAAGGCCCCATTCTCTTTCCTGGGGTTGACCTGGTCACTGCAGGGCCCCATTCACTTGCCTTGTGTTGCTGTGGGCTCCATAAGTCCCCTTACGAAAGCCTGGGGTGACCTGGTCGCTGCAGGGCCCCATAGGCTTCCTGCGGTTTGACCTGGTGGCTGCAAGAACACATTCGCTTGCCTGGGTTTCACCTGGTGGCTGCAAGGCCCCATTCACTTGTATTGGGTTGATCTGGTGTCTGTAAGGCCCCGTAGGCTTGCTTCGGGTTCACCTGGTGGCTGCAATTCCCCATTTGTTTACTTGGGGTTGACCTGGTGGCTGCAAGGCCGCATTCGATTACTTGAGGTTGACCTGTTGGCTGCCAGGCACCATTCGCATAAATGGGGTTGACCTGGTGGCTACTAGGCCCCATTCACTTACCTGGGGTTGACCCGGTGGCTGCAGGCCCCCATAGGCTTGCAGGGGGTTGACCTGGTGGCTCCAAGGCCCCATTGGCTGCATTGGGTTGACCTGGTGGCTAGCCAGACTACCAGGCTCTGGGCGGCGTGCTGAGGGAATTCGGTTCACAGGTGGTATTCTCTTCCATCCTACCAGTGAACGGACGTGGAAGACGGCATGAGAACTTCACCCGAGAGACCAACTGGCGGCTTCGGCAGTGGTGTCTCGAGGCAGGCTTCGGCTTCCTGGACAATGACCCACACATTACAACGAGGGACATGCTCAGCTGGGATGGGCTTCACCTGTCCCCCAAAGGTAAGCATGTGTTTTCTTCCAGGTTGGCGGATCTGCTCCGGCAGGCTTTAAACTAAGCTTGTCAGGGGGAGGGGAAGATGAGGGTGGGGGAAGCTGTGGACCACCAAACCAGGTGGGACCCACAAGGACAGCCCAGCCTGAAGAAAGAGAGCTTTGGGAATGAGAAAGACAGGGGGTGGACAGCAATACGGCACAGGTAAGGGACGGGAAGGTTAGAGACAAAAAGCCCTTTAGGACTTGGAGCGAGGGGGTAGCAAAAGCACCAGTCACAGGGCTCAAGTGCTTATATACTAATGCTAGGAGCATGGGGAACAAGCAGGATGAACTAGCGCTCCTGGTTGCACTAAACGACTATGACTTAGTGGGGCTGATGGAAACCTGGTGGGATTCATCCCACGACTGGGCGGTACATAGTGAGGGCTATAGATTGTACAGAAAGGACAGAGTGGGGAAAAGGGGGGAGGGGTTGCGCTCTATGTTAAGGAGCAATATACATCAACCCTCATCAAGACAGAATCAAAGGATGAAGAAGTAGAAGGACTGTGGGTTAGGCTACATGGGGGGCAAGGAGAAAAGGATTTGGTGGTAGGGGTCTGCTACAGACCCCCACATCAAGGGGAAGAAATAGATTTGGGGCTCCTGAGGCAACTCTCGGAGACCATAAAAGCTAAAGAGGCGGTGGTCATGGGGGACCTAAACTACCCGGACATCTGCTGGGAGACACAGACAGCAAAGTCCCACCGCTCACGCAGGTTTCTAACCTGTGTACAGGACCTCCACCTGACGCAGGAGGTACATGGTTCCACTAGGGGGAATGCCTTACTGGATCTGGTATTGGCAACGGGGGATGACATAGTAGGGAACCTACAGATCGGTAGCCATCTGGGGGACAGTGATCACCTAAAAATACAATTCAACATAAGGCGTCGAGTGGGTAAGGTAACCAGTAGGGTGAACGTGCTGGACTTTAGGAAAGCTGATTTCAGTGAACTCAGGGGATTAGTGAAGGACGCATTGCAGAGTAGTAGTTTTGAAATGATGGGAGCCCAAGAAGGGTGGCTGTGCCTTAAGGAAGCTATCCTTCGAGCACAAAGCGAGACGATCCCCGTGCGAGGTAAAAGAGGGAAAGGGGCCAGGAGGCTTCCCTGGCTGACCAGAGAAATCCTGGGCAGACTAAGGGCCAAAAGGGGAGCACATAAAAAGTGGAAACAGGGAGAGATCACCAAAGAGGAATATACCTCTTCTGCTCGTGCTTGTAGGGAGGCAGTTAGACAGGCCAAAGCTACCATGGAGCTGAGGATGGCAACCCAAGTAAAAGACAATAAGAAATTGTTTTTTAGATCTATAGGGAGTAAAAGGAAGGCCCAGGGAGGAATAGGACCCCTGCTAAATGGGCAGAAACAATTGGTGATGGACAGAGGGGACAAGGCTGAACTCCTCAACGAGTTCTTTGCCTCAGTGTTCCTAAGCGAGAGGCATGACAAGTCTCTCACTGGGAGTGTAGGGAGGCAGCAGCAAGGCACCAGACTTCCATGCGTGGACCCTGAGGTGGTGCAGGGTCACTTGGAAGAACTGGATGCCTTTAAGTTGGCAGGCCCGGATGAGCTCCATGCGAGGGTACTGAAGCCACTGGCCGACATCATTGCAGAGCCACTGGCGGGAATATTTGAACGCTCGTGGCGCACGGGTCAAGTCCCGGAGGACTGGAAAAGGGCCAATGTGGTTCCCATTTTCAAGAAGGGGAGAAAGGAGGACCCGGGCAACTATAGGCCAGTCAGTCTCACCTCCATCCTTGGCAAAATCTTTGAAAAAATCATCAAGGCTCACATTTGTGAGAGCCCAGCAGGACAAATTATGCTGAGGGGAAACCAACATGGGTTCGTGGCAGGCAGATCATGCCTGACCAATCTGGTCTCTTTTTATGACCAGGTCACAAAACGCCTCGACGCAGGAGGAGGGGTGGATGTCGTATACTTGGACTTCAGGAAGGCCTTTGATACGGTATCCCACCCCATACTGGTGAACCAGTTAAGGGGCTGTGACTTGGATGACTGCACAGTCCGGTGGGTGGAGAATTGGCTGGAGGGTCGCACCCAGAGAGTCGTGGTGGATGGGTCGGTTTCGACCTGGAAGAGTGTGGGCAGTGGGGTCCCACAGGGCTCGGTGCTTGGACCGATACTCTTTAATGTCTTCATCAGCAACTTGGACGAGGGGGTGAAATGTACTCTGTCCAAGTTTGCAGATGACACTAAGCTATGGGGCGAAGTGGACACGCCGGAGGGCAGGGAACAGCTGCAAGCAGACCTGGACAGGTTAGACAAGTGGGCAGAAAACAACAGAATGCAGTTCAACAAGGAGAAATGCAAAGTGCTGCATCTAGGGAGGAAAAATGTCCAGCACACCTACAGCCTAGGAAATGACCTGCTGGGTGGCACGCAAGTGGAAAGGGATCTTGGAGTCCTAGTGGACTCCAAGATGAACATGAGTCGGCAGTGTGATGAAACCATCAGAAAAGCCAATGGCACTTTATCGTGCATCAGCAGATGCATGATAAATAGGTCCAAGGAGGTGATACTTCCCCTCTGTCGGGCGCTGGTCAGACCGCAGCTGGAGTACTGCGTGCAATTCTGGGCGCCGCACTTCAAGAAGGATGCGGATAACCTGGAGAGGGTCCAGAGAAGGGCCACTCGTATGGTTAAGGGCCTGCAGGCCAAGCCCTACGAGGAGAGATTAGAGAAACTGGACCTTTTCAGCCTCCGCAAGAGAAGGTTGAGAGGCGACCTGGTGGCTGCCTAGAAGTTCGTCAAGGGGGCACAGAAGGGAATTGGTGAGTATTTATTCACCAAGGCGCCCCAGGGGGTTACAAAAAATAATGGCCACAAGCTAGAAGAGAGCAGATTTAGATTGGATATTAGGAGGAACTTCTTCACAGTTCGAGTGGCCAAGGTCTGGAACGGGCTCCCAAGGGAGGTGGTGCTCTCCCCTACCCTGGGGATATTCAAGAGAAGGTTGGATGTGTATCTAGCTGGGGTAATGTAGGCCCAGCACTCTTTCCTGCTTATGCAGGGGTCGGACACGATGATCTATTGAGGTCCGTTCCGACCCTAGCATCTATGAATCTATGAATCTATAAGGCCCCATTCCCTTCCCTGGGGTTGACCTGGTGGCTGCAGGACCGCATAGGCTTGCAGAGGGTTGACCTGGTGTCTGTCAGGCCCCATTCGCTTACCTGGGGTTGACCTGGTGGCTGCAAGGCCCCATTCGCTTGCCTGGGGTTGACTTGGTGGCTAAAAGGCAACATTCGCTTGCATTGGGTTCACCTGGTGGCTGCAGGGCCCTATAGGTTTGCAGGGGTTTGACCAAGTGGCTGCAATGCCACATTTGCTTGCCTGCTGTTGAGCTGGCGGCTGCAAGACCACATTCGCTAACGTGGGGTTGACCTGGTGGCTGCAAGGCCCCATTCGATTACTTGCGGTTGACCTGGTGGCTGCAAGGCACCATTTGTTTAAATGGTGTCGACCTGGTGGCTGCAAGGCCCCATTTAATTACTTGGTGTTGACCTGGTGCCTGCAAGGCCCGATTCACTTACCTGGGTTTCACCCGGTGGCTGCAGGGCCCCATAGTCTTGCAGGGGGTTGTCCTGGTGGCTGCAGAGCCCCATTCGCTTGCCTTGGCTTGACCTGGTGGCTGCAAGGCCCCATTCGCTTGTATTGGGTTGACATAGTGGCTGCAAGGCCCCGTTCGCTTGGCTGGGATTCACTTGCTGGCTGCAAGGCCCCATTCACTTGACTGGGGTTGACCTGGTGGCTGGAACGCCACATTCTCTTGCCTGCGCTTGACCTGGGCTCCAAAAGTCCCCCTAGGCATGCCTGGGGTTCACCTGGTGCCCAGACTTGCTGCCATCCAGGGCTTCACTGCCTAACAAGCAGCGGGAGTGCGGAAGCAGAACCCGCACAACCGCCAGGGGTTCAAGCCTCCACAAATTGCACCCCCCACCCAGGCTTAAGCCTCCAACGAGTGCCCCCCTCCACCTGGGCAAGGCCCGATTCGTTTGCCTTGGGTTGACGTCATGGCTGCAAGACCCCATTCACTTCCATTGGGGTGACCTGGTGGCTGCAGGGCCCCATAGTCTTGCCGGGGTTTGACCTGGTGGCTGCAAGGCCCCATTCGCTTGCCTGGTATTGACCTGGTGGCTGCAACGACACATTCGCTTACCTGGGGTTGACCTGCTGGCTGCAAGGCCCAATTGAATTACCTGGGGTTGACGTAGTGGCTGCAAGGCACCATTCACTAACCTGGGGTTGACCTGGTGGCTGCGACGACACATTCGCTTACCTGGGGTTGACCTGCTGGCTGCAATGACACCTTCAGTTGCAGTTGGTTGAACTCGTGGCAGCAAGGCCCCATTCACTTGCATTGGGTTGACCTGTTGGCTGCAAGGCCACGTTCGCTTGGCTGGGGTTGACCTGGTGGCTTCAAGGCACCATTCACTTACCAGGTGTTCACCTGGTGGCTGCAGGACCCCATAGGCTTGCAGGGGGTTGACGTTGTGGCTGCAAGCCCCATTCACTGGTATTCTGTTGACCTGGTGGCTGCAATGCCCCATTCGCTTGGAATGGGTTGACCTGGTGTCTGCAAGGCCCTGTAGTTTTCCCGGAGTTAGAACTGGTGCCTGCAAGGCCCCATTCACTTGCCTGGGGTGGATCTGGTGGCTGCAAGGCAACACTTGGTTGCAGGGGGTTGACCTGGTGTCTGCAAGGCCCCATTCACTTGCCTGGGGTTGACCTGGTGGCTCCAGGGCCCCATTTGCTTGCCCGGGGTTGACCTGGTGGCTCCAAGTCCCCATTCGCTTACCTGGGACTGACCTGGTGGTGGCAAGGACCCATTCGCTTGCCTGTGGTTAACCTGGTGGCTGGAAGTCCCGATTTGCTTACCTAGGGTGGACATGGTGTCTGCAAGGATCCCTTCGCTTGCTGGGGGTTCACCTGGTGGCTGCACGGCTACGTTCACATGCCTGGGGTTGACCTGGTGGCTGCAAGGCCCCATTCGCTTGCCTGGGGTTGACGTGCGGTCCAGAAGTCACCATATGCAAGCCTGGAGTTGACCTGGTGCCTACAGGGCCCCATAGGCTTCCAGTGGTTTGACCTGGTGGTTGAAAGGCCACATTCGCTTGCCTGGGGTTGAGCTGGTGGCTGCAAGGCCCCTTTCACTTGCACTGGGTTGACCTGGTGTCTGTAAGGCCCCGCAGGCATGCTTCGGGTTGACTTGTTGTCTGCAAGGCCCCATTCACTAACCTGTGGTTGACCTGGTGGCTGCAAGACCCCATTCGATTACTTGGGGTTGACGTGATGGCTGCAAGGCACCAGTCGCTTAAATGGGGTTGACCTGGTGGCTGCAAGGCCCCATTTGCTTACTTGGGTTTGACCTGGTGCCTGCAAGGCCCTATTCACTTACCTGGGTTGACCCGGTGGCTGCAGGGCCCCATAGGCTTGCGGGGGGTTCTCCTGGTGGCTGCAAGGCCCCATTCACTTGACTGGGGTTCACCTGGTTGCTGTAGCCCCCATATGCTTACAGGGGTTTGACCTGATGGCTGCAAGGCCCCATTCGCTTGCAGGGGGTTAACCTGGTCGCTGGAAGGACCCACTCACTTGCATTGGATTGTCCCTGGTGGATGCAGGGCCCCATTAGCTTACCTTTGGTTCAACTGGTGGTTGCAAGGCCCCATTCGCTTGGCTAGGGTCTACCTGATGGCTGCAAGGCCCCTTTCGCTTGCATTGGGTTGACCTGGTGTCTGCAAGGCCCAGTAGGCTTGCCTGGGTTTGACCTAGTGCCTGGAAGGCCCCATTCACTTACCTGGGGTTCACATGGTGGCTGCAGGGCTCCATAGGCTAGCAGGGGGTTGACCTGGTAGCTGCCAGGCCCCTTTCCTTTGCCGGGGGTTGACCTGGTGGCTGCAAGATCCCATTCGCCTCACTGGGTTTGGCCTGGAGGCTGAAAGGTCCCATACAGTTGCCTGGGCTTGACCTGGTGGCTGCATAGCCCCATTCACTTGCATTCGGTAGACCTGGTGTATGCAAGGCCCCATTCGCTTACCTGGGGTTGACCTGGTGGCTGCAAGGCCCCATTCACTTACCTGGGGTTCACGTGGTGGCTGCAAGGCCCCATTCGCTTGCCTGGGTCTAACCTGGTGACTGCAAGGGCCCATTCGCTTGGATTGGGCTGACGTGCTGTCTGCAAGGCCCCATTAGCTTAAATGGGGTTGACTGGGTGGCTGCAAGTCACTATACACTTGCAGAGGGTTGACCTGGGGGCTGCAAGGCCCCATTATATTACTTTGGTTTGACCTCGTAACTGCAAGGCCCCATTCGCTTACCTGGGGTTGACCTGGTGCCTGCAAGGCCCCATTCGCTTGCCTGGGTCTAACCTGGTGGCTGCAAGGGCCCATACGCTTGGATTGGGCTGACGTGCTGTCTGCAAGACCTCGTAGCCAAGCCTGACTTACATCTGGTGGCTGCAAGGCCCCATTCGCTTACCGGGGGTTGACCTGGTGGCTGCAAGGCCCCATTCGCTTACCTGGGGAGGACCCGGTGGCTCAAAGGCCCCATTTGCATGCTTAGGGTTGAACTGGTGGATGCAAAGCAACATTCGCTTGCCTGGGGTTGACCTGGGCTCCAAAAGTCCCCTTAGGTATGCCTGGGGATGTCCTGGTGCCCGGACTTGCTGCCACCCTGGGCTTCACTCCCAAAAAACCACCGGGAGTGCAGTCGCAGGACCCTCACAACTGCCAGAGCCTTAAGCCTCCATCAAGTGCCGCCCCCACCCGGGCATAAGCCTCCAACAAGTGCCCCCCCCACCTGGGCCAGGCCTCATTCTCTTGCATTGGGTTGACCTGGTGTCTTCAAGGCCCCATTCGCTTGCGTGGGGTTGACCTGGGCTCCAAAAGTCCCCCTAGGCATGCCTGGGGTTGACCTGGTGCCCGGACATGCTGCCGCCCTGGGCTTCACTCCCAAAAAACCACCACGAGTGCGGACGCAGGACCCGCACAACCTCCAGGGCCTTAAGGCTTCATCAAGTGCCCCGCCACCCGGGCTTAAGCCTCCAAGGAGTGCCCCCCACACCTGGCGCAGGCCCCATTCGCTTTCCTGGGGTTAAGCTGGTGCGTGCAGGGCCCCATAGGCTTGCAGGGGGTTGACCTGGTGGCTGCAAAACCCCATTCGCTTACCTGGGTTTGACCTGGAGGCTGCAAGGCTCCATTCGCTTGCGTGGGGTTGACCTGGGCTCCAAAAGTCCCCCTAGGCATGCCGGGGGTTGTCCTGGTGCCCGGACTTGATGCCGCCTTTGACTTCACTCCCAAAAAACCACCGGGAGTGCGGACGCAGGACCCGCACAACCGCCAGGTCCTTAAGCCTCCATCCAGTGCCCCCCCACCCGGGATCAAGCCTCCAAGGAGTGTCCCCCACAACTGGCCCAGGCCCCATTCACTTGCCTGGGGTTGACCTGTTGCCTCTAGGGTCCCATAGGCTTGCAGGGGGTTGACCTGGTGGCTGCAAGGCCCCATTCGCTTGCGTGGGGTTGACCGGGGCTCCAAAAGTCCCCCTAGGCATGCCTGGGGTTGACCTGGTGCCCGGACTTGCTGGCGCCCTGGGCTTCACTCCCAAAAAACCACCGGAAGTGCCAACGCAGGACCCACACAACTTCAAGGGCCTTAAGCCTCAATCAAGAGCGCCCCCACCCGGGCTTAAGCCTCCAACACGTGCCCCCCTCACATGGGCCAGGCCCCATTCGCTTGCATTGGGTTGACCTGGTGTCTGCAAGGCCCCATTCGCTTGCGTGGGGTTGACCTGGGCTCCAAAAGTCCCCCTAGGCATGCCTGGGGTTGACCTGGTGCCCGGACTTGCTGCCGCCCTAGGTTTCACTCACAAAAAACCACCGGGAGTGGGGACGCAGGACCCGCAAAACCGCCAGGTCCTTAAGCCTCCATCAAGTGCCCCGCCACCCGGGCTTAAGCCTCCAAGGAGTGCCCCCCACACCTGGCGCAGGCCACATTCGCTTTCCTGGGGTTAAGCTGGTGCGTGCAGGGCCCCATAGGCTTGCAGGGGGTTGACCTGGTGGCTGCAAGGCCCCATTCGCTTACCTGGGTTTGACCTGGAGGCTGCAAGGCTCCATTCGCTTGCGTGGGGTTGACCTGGGCTCCAAAAGTCCCCCTAGGCATGCTGGGGGTTGTCCTGGTGCCCGGACTTCATGCCGCCCTTGACTTCACTCCCAAAAAACCACTGGGAGTGCGGACGCAGGACCCGCACAACCGCCAGGGCCTTAAGCCTTCATCCAGTGCCCCCCCACCCTAGATCAAGCCTCCAAGGAGTACCCCCACAACTGGGCCAGGCCCCATTCACTTGCCTGGGGTTGACCTCTTGCCTCTAGGGTCCCATAGGCTTGCAGGGGGTTGACCTGGTGGCTGCAAGGCCACATTCGCTTGCCTTGGGTTGACCTGGGCTCCAAAAGTCCCCCTAGGCATGCCTGGGGTTGACCTGGTGCCCGGACACGCTGCCGCCCTGGGCTTCACTCCCAAAAAACCACCGGGAGTGCAGTCGCAGGACCCGCGCAACTGCCAGAGCCTTAAGCCTTCATCAAGTGCCGCCCTCACCCGGGCTTAAGCCTCCAACAAGTGCCCCCCCCACCTGGGCCAGGCCTCATTCGCTTGCATTGGGTTGACCTGGTGTCTGCAAGGCCCCATTCGCTTGCGTGGGGTTGACCTGGGCTCCAAAAGTGCCCCTAGGCATGCCTGGGGTTGTCCTGGAGCCCTGGCTTGCTGCCGCCCTAGGGCTTCACTCCCAAAAAACCACTGGGAATGTGGACGCAGGACCTCCACAAACACCAGGGCCTTAAGCTTCCATCAAGTGCCCCCCCAATCCGGACTTAAGCCTTCAAGGAGTGCCCCCCCCAGCTGGGCAAGGCCCCATTCACTTGCCTGTGGTTGAGCTGGTGGCTGCAGGGCCCCATAGGCTTGCAGGGGGTCGAGCTGGTGGCTGCAAGGCCCCACTCACTTGCCCGGGGTTGACCTGGTGGCTGCAAGGCCCCAATCGCTTGACTGGGGTTCACCTGCTGGCTGCATGGCCCCAGTCACTTGCCTCGCCTTTACCTGGTGTCTGCAAGGCCCCATTTGCTTGCCTGGGGTTGTCCTGAAATCCAAAACTTCACCTAGGCATGCCTTGGGTTGACCTGGTGACCAGACCTGCTGCCGCCCTGGGCTTCACTCCCAAAAAACCACCGGGAGTGCGGACGCAGGACCCTCACAACTGCCAGGGGCTTAAGCCTCCAACAAGTGCCCCCCCGAACTGGGCCAGGCGCCATTCCCTTCCCAGGGTTGTCCTGGTGGCTGCAAGACCCCTTTCGCTTACCTGGGGTTGACCTGCTGGCTGCAAGGCCCCATTCGCATACCTGGGTTTGCGTTGGTGCCTGCTAGGCCCCATTCGCTTGCCTTGGGTTGACCTGGTGGCTGCAAGGCCCCATTAGCTTGCCTGGGGTTGACCTGGGCTCCAAAAGTCCCCCTAGGCATGCGGGGAATTGTCCTGGAGCCCTGGCTTGCTGCCGCCCTAGGGCTTCACTCCCAAAAAGCCACTGGGAATGTGGACGCAGGACCTCCACAAACACCAGGGCCTTAAGCTTCCATCAAGTGCCCCCCCAATCCGGACTTAAGCCTTCAAGGAGTGCCCCCCCCAGCTGGGCCACGCCCCATTCACTTGCCTGTGGTTGAGCTGGTGGCTGCAGGGCCCCATAGGCTTGCAGGGGGTCGACCTGGTGGCTGCAAGGCCCCACTCGCTTATCTGGGTTTCACCTGGTGTCTGCAAGGCCCCATTCGCTTGCGTGGGGTTGACCTTGGCTCCAAAAGTCCCCCTAGGCATGCCTGGGGTTGACCTGGTTCCCGGACATGCTGCCACCCTTGGCTTCACTCCCAAAAAACCACCGGGATTGCAGTCGCAGGACCCGCACAACTAGCAGAGCCTTAAGCCTACAAGGAGTGCTGCCCGTACCTGGCCCAGGCCCCATTCGTTTGCCAGGGGTTGACCTGGTGCCAGCAGGGCCCCATAGGCTTGCAGGGGGTTGACCTGGTGGCTGCAAGGCCCCATTCACTTACCTGGGTTTGACCTGGAGGCTGCCAGGCCCCATTCGCTTGCCTAGGGTTGACCTGGTGGCTGCAAGGCCCCATTCGCTTACCTGGGGTTGACCTGCTGGCTGAAAAGTCCCATTCGCTTACCTGGGTATGCCTTGGTGCCTGCTAGGCCCCATGCGCTTGCCGGGGGTTGACCTGGTGATGCAAGGCCCAATTTGCTTGCCTGGGGTTGATCTGGGGTCCAAAAGTCCCCCTAGGCATGCCTGGGGTTGACCTGGTGCCCGGGCATGCTGCCGCCATTGGGCTTCACTCCCAAAAAACCACCGGGAGTGCAGACGCAGGACCCGCAAAACCGCCAGCAGCTTAAGCCTCCATCAAGTGCCCCCCCACCCGGGATCGAAGCCTCCAAGGAGTGCCCTCACACCTGGCCCAGGCCCCATTCACTTGCCTGGGGTTGACCTGTTGCCTCTACGGTCCCATAGGCTTGCAGGGGGTTGACCTGGTGGCTGCAAGGCCCCATTCCCTTGCCTTGGGTAGACCAGGTGTCTGCAAGGCCCCATTCGCTTGCGTGGGCTTGACCTGGGTTCCAAAAGTCCCCCTAGGCATGCCGGGGGTTGTCCTGGTGACCGGACTTGATGCCGCCCTTGACTTCACTCCCAAAAAACCACCGGGAGTGCAGACGCAGGACCCGCACAACCGCCAGGGCCTTAAGCCTCCATCCAGTGCCCCCCCACCCAGGATCAAGCCTCCAGGGAGTGCCCCCCACACCTGGCGCAGGCCCCATTTGCTTTCCTGGGGTTAAGCTGGTGCTTGCAGGGCCCCCTAGGCTTGCAGGGGATTTACCTGGTGGCTGAAAGGCCCCATTCACTTACCTGGGTTTGACCTAGTGTCTGCAAGGCCCCATTCGCTTGCGTGGGGTTGACCTGGGCTCCAAAAGTCCCCCTAGGCATGCCTGGGGTTGACCTGGTGCCCGGACATGCTTCCGCCCTGGGCTTCACTCCCAAAAAACCACCAGGAGTGCAGAAGCATGACCCTTACAACCGCCAGGGCCTTAAGCCTCCATCCAGTGCCCCCCCACCCGGGATCAAGCCTCCAGGTAGTGCCTCCCACAACTGGCCCAGGCCCCATTCACTTGCCTGGGGTTGACCTGTTGCCTCTAGGGTCCCATAGGCTTGCAGGGGGTTGACCTGGTGGCTGCAAGGCCCCAGTCGCTTGCCTGGGGTTGACCTGGGCTCCAAAAGTCCCCTTAGGCATGCCTGGGGTTGTCCTGGTGCCCGGACTTGCTGCCACCCTGGGCTTCACTCCCAAAAAACCACCGGGAGTGCAGTCGCAGGACCCGCGCAACTGCCAGAGCCTTAAGCCTCCATCAAGTGCTCCCCACACCGGGGCTTAAGCCTCCAAAAAGTGACCCCCAAACCTGGGCCAGGCCCCATTCGCTTGCATTGCATTGACCTGGTGTCTGCAAGGCCGCATTCGCTTGCCTGGGGTTGACCTGTGCTCCAAAAGTCCCCCTAGGCATGCTTGGGTTTGACCTGCTGCCCGGACATGCTGCCGCCCTGGGCTTCACTCCCAAAAAGCCTCCGGGAGTGCAGACTCAGGACCCGCACAACTAGCAGAGCCTTAAGCCTACAAGGAGTGCTGCCCGTACCTGGCCCAGGCCCCATTCATTTGCCATGGGTTGACCTGGTTCCTGCAGGGCCCCATTCGCTTGCCTAGGGTTGACCTGGTGGCTGCAAGGCCCCATTCGCTTACCTGGGGTTGACCTGCTGGCTGAAAAGTCCCATTAAATTACCTGGGTATGCCTTGGTGCCTGCTAGGCCCCATGCGCTTGCCGGGGGTTGACCTGGTGATGCAAGGCCCAATTTGCTTGCCTGGGGTTGATCTGGGGTCCAAAAGAACCCCTAGGCATGCCTGGGGTTGACCTGGTGGCCGGACATGCTGCCGCCATTGGGTTTCACTCCCAAAAAACCACCGGGAGTGCAGACGCAGGACCCGCACAACAGCCAGCAGCTTAAGCCTCCATCAAGTGCCCCCCCACCCGGGATCGAAGCCTCCAAGGAGTGCCCTCACACCTGGCCCAGGCCCCATTCGCTTGCCTTGGGTTGACCTGGGTTCCAAAAGTTCCCCTAGGCATGCCTTGGGTTGACCTGGTGCCCGGACATGCTGGCGCCCTGGGCTTCACTCCCAAAAAACCACCGGGAGTGCGAATGCAGGACCCGCACAACCGCCAGGGCCTTAAGCCTCCATCAAGTGCCGCCCCCACCCGGGCTTAAGCCTCCAACAAGTGCCCCCCTCACCTGGGCCAGGCCCCATTCGCTTGCATTGGGTTGACCTGGTGGCTGCAAGGCCCCATTCGCTTTCCTGGGGTTAAGCTGGTGCGTGCAGGGCCCCATAGGCTTGCAGGGGGTTGACCTGATGGCTGCAAGGCCCCATTCGCTTGCCTGGGGTTGACCTGGGCTCCAAAAGTCCCCTTGACCTGGTGGCTGCAAGGCCCCATTCGCTTGCCTGGGGTTGACCTGGTGGCTGCAGGGCCCCAATCGCTTGCCTGGGGTTGACCTGCTGTCTGCAAGGCCCCATTCACTTGCCTCGCCTTTACCTGGTGTCTGCAAGGCCCCATTCGCTTGCCTGGGGTTGACCTGGGCTCCAAAAGTTCCCCTAGGCATGCCTGGGGTTGACCTGGTGACCGACTTGCTGCCGCCCTGGGCTTCACTCCCAAAAAACCACCGGGAGTGCGGACGCAGGACCCTCACAACCGCCAGGGCTTAAGCCTCCATCAAGTGCCCCCCCCACACGGGCTTAAGCCTCCAACAAGTGCCCCCCCCCCATTCACCTGGGCCAGGCCCCATTCCCTTCCCAGGGTTGACCTGGTGGCTGCAAGGCCCCATCGCTTGCCCGGGGTTGACCTGGTGGCTGCAAGGCCCCAATCGCAAGGCCCCATTCACTTGCCTGGGGTTGACCTGGTGTCTGCAAGGCCCCATTCACTTGCCTGGGGTTGACCTGGGCTCCAAAAGTCCCCCTAGGCATGCCTGGGGTTGTCCTGGTGCCCGGACTTGCTGCCGCCCTGGGCTTCACTCCCAAAAAACCACCGGGAGTGCGACGCAGGACCCCCACAACCACCAGGGCCTTAAGCCTCCATCAAGTGCCCCCCCCATCCGGACTTAAGCCTCCAAGGAGTGCCCCCCGCACCTGGGCCAGGCCCCATTCACTTGCCTGGGGTTGAGCTGGTGGCTGCAGGGCCCCATAGGCTTGCAGGGGGTCGACCTGGTGGCTGCAAGGCCCCATTCGCTTGCCCGGGGTTGACCTGGTGGCTGCAAGGCCCCAATCGCGTGACTGGGGTTCACCTGCCATGGCCCCATTCCCTTCCCAGGGTTGACCTGGTGGCTGCAAGGCCCCATTCGCTTGACCTGGGGTTGACCTGCTGGCTGCATTCGCCCCATTCACTTAGCCTCCTTGGTGCCTGCTAGGCCCCATTCACTTGCATGGGGTTGACCTGGTGTCTGCAAGGCCCCATTTGCTTGCCTGGGGTTGACCTGGGCTCCAAAAGTCCCCCTAGGCATGCCTGGGGTTGTCCTGGTGCCCGGACTTGCTGCCGCCCTGGGCTTCACTCCCAAAAAACCACCGGGAGGGCAGACGCAGGACCCCGACAACCGCCAGGGCCTTAAGCCTCCATCAAGTGCCCCCCCCACGCGGACTTAAGCCTGCAAGGAGTGCCCCCCCACCTGGGCCAGGCCCCATTTAAGTTGCCCGGCTTGACCTGGTGGCTGCAAGGCCCCATTCACTTGCATGGGGTTGACCTGGTGGCTGCAGGGCCCCAATCGCTTGCCTGGGGTTGACCTGCTGTCTGCAAGGCCCCATTCACTTGCCTCGCCTTTACCTGGTGTCTGCAAGGCCCCATTCGCTTGCCTAGGGTTGACCTGGGCTCCAAAAGTTCCCCTACGCATGCCTGGAGTTGACCTGTTGACCGGACTTGCTGCCGTCCTGGGCTTCACTCCCAAAAAACCACCGGGAGTGCGGACGCAGGACCCTCACAACCGCCAGGGGCTTAAGCCTCCATCAAGTGCCCCCCCCACACGGGCTTAAGCCTCCAACAAGTGCCCCCCCCACCTGGGCCAGGCCCCATTCCCTTCCCAGGGTTGACGTGGTGGCTGCAAGGCCCCATTCGCTTACCTGGGGTTGACCTGGTGTCTGCAAGGCCCCATTCACTTGCCTGGGGTTGACCTGGGCTCCAAAAGTCCCCCTAGGCATGCCTGGGGTTGTCCTGGAGCCCGGACTTGCTGCCGCCCTGGGCTTCACTCCCAAAAAACCACCGGGAGTGCGGACGCAGGACCCCCACAACCACCAGGGCCTTAAGCCTCCATCAAGTGCCCCCCCCATCCGGACTTAAGCCTCCAAGGAGTGCCCCCCGCACCTGGGCCAGGCCCCATTCACTTGCCTGGGGTTGACCTGGTGGCTGCAGGGCCCCATAGGCTTGCAGGGGGTCGACCTGGTGGCTGCAAGGCCCCACTCGCTTGCCCGGGGTTGACCTGGTGGCTGCAAGGCCCCAATCGCGTGACCTGGGGTTCACCTGCTGGCTGCATGGCCCCATTCACTTGCCTCGCCTTTACCTGGTGTCTGCAAGGCCCCATTTGCTTGCCTGGGGTTGACCTGGGCTCCAAAAGTTCCCCTAGGCATGCCTGGGGTTGACCTGGTGACCGGACTTGCTGCCGCCCTGGGCTTCACTCCCAAAAAACCACCGGGAGTGCGGACGCAGGACCCCCACAACCACCAGGGCCTTAAGCCTCCATCAAGTGCCCCCCCCAATAGGCTTAAGCCTCCAACAAGTGCCCCCCCCACCTGGGCCAGGCCCCATTCCCTTCCCAGGGTTGACCTGGTGGCTGCAAGGCCCCATTCGCTTACCTGGGGTTGACCTGCTGGCTGCAAGGCCCCATTCGCTTACCTGGGTTTGCCTTGGTGCCTGCTAGGCCCCATTCACTTGCATGGGGTTGACCTGGTGTCTGCAAGGCCCCATTTGCTTGCCTGGGGTTGACCTGGGCTCCAAAAGTCCCCCTAGGCATGCCTGGGGTTGTCCTGGTGCCCGGACTTGCTGCCGCCCTGGGCTTCACTCCCAAAAAACCACCGGGAGGGGACGCAGGACCCCGACAACCGCCAGGGCCTTAAGCCTCCATCAAGTGCCCCCCCACGCGGACTTAAGCCTGCAAGGAGTGCCCCCCGCCACCTGGGCCAGGCCCATTTAAGTTGCCCGGCTTGACCTGGTGGCTGCAAGGCCCCATTCACTTGCATGGGGTTGACCTGGTGGCTGCAGGCCCCAATCGCTTGCCTGGGGTTGACCTGCTGTCTGCAAGGCCCCATTCACTTGCCTCGCCTTTACCTGGTGTCTGCAAGGCCCCATTCGCTTGCCTGGGGTTGACCTGGGCTCCAAAAGTTCCCCTACGCATGCCTGGGTTGACCTGGTGACCGGACTTGCTGCCGCCCTGGGCTTCACTCCCAAAAAACCACCGGGAGTGCGGACGCAGGACCCTCACAACCGCCAGGGGCTTAAGCCTCCATCAAGTGCCCCCCCCACACGGGCTTAAGCCTCCAACAAGTGCCCCCCCCACCTGGGCCAGGCCCCATTCCCTTCCCAGGGTTGACCTGGTGGCTGCAAGGCCCCATTCGCTTACCTGGGGTTGACCTGCTGGCTGCAAGGCCCCATTCACTTGCCTGGGGTTGACCTGGGCTCCAAAAGTCCCCCTAGGCATGCCTGGGGTTGTCCTGGAGCCCGGACTTGCTGCCGCCCTGGTGCTTCACTCCCAAAAAACCACCGGGAGTGCGGACGCAGGACCCCCACAACACCAGGGCCTTAAGCCTCCATCAAGTGCCCCCCCATCCGGACTTAAGCCTCCAAGGAGTGCCCCCCGCACCTGGGCCAGGCCCCATTCACTTGCCTGGGGTTGAGCTGGTGGCTGCAGGGCCCCATAGGCTTGCAGGGGGTCGACCTGGTGGCTGCAAGGCCCCACTCGCTTGCCCGGGGTTGACCTGGTGGCTGCAAGGCCCCAATCGCGTGACTGGGGTTCACCTGCTGGCTGCATGGCCCCATTCACTTGCCTCGCCTTTACCTGGTGTCTGCAAGGCCCCATTTGCTTGCCTGGGGTTGACCTGGGCTCCAAAAGTTCCCCTAGGCATGCCTGGGGTTGACCTGGTGACCGGACTTGCTGCCGCCCTGGGCTTCACTCCCAAAAAACCACCGGGAGTGCGGACGCAGGACCCCCACAACCACCAGGGCCTTAAGCCTCCATCAAGTGCCCCCCCAATAGGACTTAAGCCTCCAACAAGTGCCCCCCCCACCTGGGCCAGGAAGGCCCCATTCCCTTCCCAGGGTTGACCTGGTGGCTGCAAGGCCCCATTCGCTTACCTGGGGTTGACCTGCTGGCTGCAAGGCCCCATTCGCTTACCTGGGTTTGCCTTGGTGCCTGCTAGGCCCCATTCACTTGCATGGGGTTGACCTGGTGTCTGCAAGGCCCCATTTGCTTGCCTGGGGTTGACCTGGGCTCCAAAAGTCCCCCTGGCATGCCTGGGTTGTCCTGGTGCCCGGACTTGCTGCCGCCCTGGGCTTAACTCCCGAAAAACCACCGGGAGGGCAGACGCAGGACCCCGACAACCGCCAGGGCCTTAATCCTCCATCAAGTCCCCCCCCACGCGGACTTAAGCCTGCAAGGAGTGCCCCCACCACCTGGGCCAGGCCCATTTAAGTTGCCCGGCTTGACCTGGTGGCTGCAAGGCCCCATTCACTTGCATGGGGTTGACCTGGTGGCTGCAGGGCCCCAATCGCTTGCCTGGGGTTGACCTGCTGTCTGCAAGGCCCCATTCACTTGCCTCGCCTTTACCTGGTGTCTGCAAGGCCCCATTCGCTTGCCTAGGGTTGACCTGGGCTCCAAAAGTTCCCCTACGCATGCCTGGAGTTGACCTGTTGACCGGACTTGCTGCCGTCCTGGGCTTCACTCCCAAAAAACCACCGGGAGTGCGGACGCAGGACCCTCACAACCGCCAGGGGCTTAAGCCTCCATCAAGTGCCCCCCCCACACGGGCTTAAGCATCCAACAAGTGCCCCCCCCACCTGGGCCAGGCCCCATTCCCTTCCCAGGGTTGACCTGGTGGCTGCAAGGCCCCATTCGCTTACCTGGGGTTGACCTGGTGGCTGCAAGGCCCCATTCGCTTACCTGGGGTTGACCTGCTGGCTGCAAGGCCCCATTCACTTGCCTGGGGTTGACCTGGGCTCCAAAAGTCCCCCTAGGCATGCCTGGGGTTGTCCTGGAGCCCGGACTTGCTGCCGCCCTTGTGCTTCACTCCCAAAAAACCACTGGGAATGTGGACGCAGGACCCCCACAAACACCAGGGCCTTAAGCTTCCATCAAGTGCCCCCCGCATCCGGACTTAAGCCTCCAAGGAGTGCCCCCCGCACCTGGGCCAGGCCCCATTCACTTGCCTGGGGTTGAGCTGGTGGCTGCAGGGCCCCATAGGCTTGCAGGGGGTCGACCTGGTGGCTGCAAGGCCCCACTCGCTTGCCCGGGGTTGACCTGGTGGCTGCAAGGCCCCAATCGCGTGACTGGGGTTCACCTGCTGGCTGCATGGCCCCATTCACTTGCCTCGCCTTTACCTGGTGTCTGCAAGGCCCCATTTGCTTGCCTGGGGTTGTCCTGGGCTCCAAAAGTTCCCCTAGGCATGCCTTGGGTTGACCTGGTGACCGGACTTGCTGCCGCCCTGGGCTTCACTCCCAAAAAACCACCGGGAGTGCGGACGCAGGACCCCCACAACCACCAGGGCCTTAAGCCTCCATCAAGTGCCCCCCCCAATAGGCTTAAGCCGCCAACAAGTGCCCCCCCCACCTGGGCAAGGCCCCATTCCCTTCCCAGGGTTGACCTGGTGGCTGCAAGGCCCCATTCGCTTACCTGGGGTTGACCTGCTGGCTGCAAGGCCCCATTCGCTTACCTGGGTTTGCCTTGGTGCCTGCTAGGCCCCATTCACTTGCATGGGGTTGACCTGGTGTCTGCAAGGCCCCATTTGCTTGCCTGGGGTTGACCTGGGCTCCAAAAGTCCCCCTGGCATGCCTGGGTTGTCCTGGTGCCCGGACTTGCTGCCGCCCTGGGCTTAACTCCCGAAAAACCACCGGGAGGGCAGACGCAGGACCCCGACAACCGCCAGGGCCTTAATCCTCCATCAAGTCCCCCCCCACGCGGACTTAAGCCTGCAAGGAGTGCCCCCACCACCTGGGCCAGGCCCATTTAAGTTGCCCGGCTTGACCTGGTGGCTGCAAGGCCCCATTCACTTGCATGGGGTTGACCTGGTGGCTGCAGGGCCCCAATCGCTTGCCTGGGGTTGACCTGCTGTCTGCAAGGCCCCATTCACTTGCCTCGCCTTTACCTGGTGTCTGCAAGGCCCCATTCGCTTGCCTAGGGTTGACCTGGGCTCCAAAAGTTCCCCTACGCATGCCTGGAGTTGACCTGTTGACCGGACTTGCTGCCGTCCTGGGCTTCACTCCCAAAAAACCACCGGGAGTGCGGACGCAGGACCCTCACAACCGCCAGGGGCTTAAGCCTCCATCAAGTGCCCCCCCCACACGGGCTTAAGCATCCAACAAGTGCCCCCCCCACCTGGGCCAGGCCCCATTCCCTTCCCAGGGTTGACGTGGTGGCTGCAAGGCCCCATTCGCTTACCTGGGGTTGACCTGCTGGCTGCAAGGCCCCATTCACTTGCCTGGGGTTGACCTGGGCTCCAAAAGTCCCCCTAGGCATGCCTGGGGTTGTCCTGGAGCCCGGACTTGCTGCCGCCCTTGTGCTTCACTCCCAAAAAACCACTGGGAATGTGGACGCAGGACCCCCACAAACACCAGGGCCTTAAGCTTCCATCAAGTGCCCCCCGCATCCGGACTTAAGCCTCCAAGGAGTGCCCCCCGCACCTGGGCCAGGCCCCATTCACTTGCCTGGGGTTGAGCTGGTGGCTGCAGGGCCCCATAGGCTTGCAGGGGGTCGACCTGGTGGCTGCAAGGCCCCACTCGCTTGCCCGGGGTTGACCTGGTGGCTGCAAGGCCCCAATCGCGTGACTGGGGTTCACCTGCTGGCTGCATGGCCCCATTCACTTGCCTCGCCTTTACCTGGTGTCTGCAAGGCCCCATTTGCTTGCCTGGGGTTGTCCTGGGCTCCAAAAGTTCCCCTAGGCATGCCTTGGGTTGACCTGGTGACCGGACTTGCTGCCGCCCTGGGCTTCACTCCCAAAAAACCACCGGGAGTGCGGACGCAGGACCCCCACAACCACCAGGGCCTTAAGCCTCCATCAAGTGCCCCCCCCAATAGGGCTTAAGCCGCCAACAAGTGCCCCCCCCACCTGGGCAAGGCCCCATTCCCTTCCCAGGGTTGACCTGGTGGCTGCAAGGCCCCATTCGCTTACCTGGGGTTGACCTGCTGGCTGCAAGGCCCCATTCGCTTACCTGGGTTTGCCTTGGTGCCTGCTAGGCCCCATTCACTTGCATGGGGTTGACCTGGTGTCTGCAAGGCCCCATTTGCTTGCCTGGGGTTGACCTGGGCTCCAAAAGTCCCCCTGGCATGCCTGGGTTGTCCTGGTGCCCGGACTTGCTGCCGCCCTGGGCTTAACTCCCGAAAAACCACCGGGAGGGCAGACGCAGGACCCCGACAACCGCCAGGGCCTTAATCCTCCATCAAGTCCCCCCCCACGCGGACTTAAGCCTGCAAGGAGTGCCCCCACCACCTGGGCCAGGCCCATTTAAGTTGCCCGGCTTGACCTGGTGGCTGCAAGGCCCCATTCACTTGCATGGGGTTGACCTGGTGGCTGCAGGGCCCCAATCGCTTGCCTGGGGTTGACCTGCTGTCTGCAAGGCCCCATTCACTTGCCTCGCCTTTACCTGGTGTCTGCAAGGCCCCATTCGCTTGCCTAGGGTTGACCTGGGCTCCAAAAGTTCCCCTACGCATGCCTGGAGTTGACCTGTTGACCGGACTTGCTGCCGTCCTGGGCTTCACTCCCAAAAAACCACCGGGAGTGCGGACGCAGGACCCTCACAACCGCCAGGGGCTTAAGCCTCCATCAAGTGCCCCCCCCACACGGGCTTAAGCATCCAACAAGTGCCCCCCCCACCTGGGCCAGGCCCCATTCCCTTCCCAGGGTTGACCTGGTGGCTGCAAGGCCCCATTCGCTTACCTGGGGTTGACCTGCTGGCTGCAAGGCCCCAGCTCACTTGCCTTCACTCCCAAAAAACCACTGGGGTTGACCTGGGCTCCAAAAGTCCCCCTAGGCATTGCCTGGGGTTGACCTGGGCTCCAAAAGTCCCCCTAGGCATGCCTGGGGTTGTCCTGGAGCCCGGACTTGCTGCCGCCCTTGTGCTTCACTCCCAAAAAACCACTGGGAATGTGGACGCAGGACCCCCACAAACACCAGGGCCTTAAGCTTCCATCAAGTGCCCCCCGCATCCGGACTTAAGCCTCCAAGGAGTGCCCCCCGCACCTGGGCCAGGCCCCATTCACTTGCCTGGGGTTGAGCTGGTGGCTGCAGGGCCCCATAGGCTTGCAGGGGGTCGACCTGGTGGCTGCAAGGCCCCACTCGCTTGCCCGGGGTTGACCTGGTGGCTGCAAGGCCCCAATCGCGTGACTGGGGTTCACCTGCTGGCTGCATGGCCCCATTCACTTGCCTCGCCTTTACCTGGTGTCTGCAAGGCCCCATTTGCTTGCCTGGGGTTGTCCTGGGCTCCAAAAGTTCCCCTAGGCATGCCTTGGGTTGACCTGGTGACCGGACTTGCTGCCGCCCTGGGCTTCACTCCCAAAAAACCACCGGGAGTGCGGACGCAGGACCCCCACAACCACCAGGGCCTTAAGCCTCCATCAAGTGCCCCCCCCAATAGGCTTAAGCCGCCAACAAGTGCCCCCCCCACCTGGGCAAGGCCCCATTCCCTTCCCAGGGTTGACCTGGTGGCTGCAAGGCCCCATTCGCTTACCTGGGGTTGACCTGCTGGCTGCAAGGCCCCATTCGCTTACCTGGGTTTGCCTTGGTGCCTGCTAGGCCCCATTCACTTGCATGGGGTTGACCTGGTGTCTGCAAGGCCCCATTTGCTTGCCTGGGGTTGACCTGGGCTCCAAAAGTCCCCCTGGCATGCCTGGGTTGTCCTGGTGCCCGGACTTGCTGCCGCCCTGGGCTTAACTCCCGAAAAACCACCGGGAGGGCAGACGCAGGACCCCGACAACCGCCAGGGCCTTAATCCTCCATCAAGTCCCCCCCCACGCGGACTTAAGCCTGCAAGGAGTGCCCCCACCACCTGGGCCAGGCCCATTTAAGTTGCCCGGCTTGACCTGGTGGCTGCAAGGCCCCATTCACTTGCATGGGGTTGACCTGGTGGCTGCAGGGCCCCAATCGCTTGCCTGGGGTTGACCTGCTGTCTGCAAGGCCCCATTCACTTGCCTCGCCTTTACCTGGTGTCTGCAAGGCCCCATTCGCTTGCCTAGGGTTGACCTGGGCTCCAAAAGTTCCCCTACGCATGCCTGGAGTTGACCTGTTGACCGGACTTGCTGCCGTCCTGGGCTTCACTCCCAAAAAACCACCGGGAGTGCGGACGCAGGACCCTCACAACCGCCAGGGGCTTAAGCCTCCATCAAGTGCCCCCCCCACACGGGCTTAAGCATCCAACAAGTGCCCCCCCCACCTGGGCCAGGCCCCATTCCCTTCCCAGGGTTGACCTGGTGGCTGCAAGGCCCCATTCGCTTACCTGGGGTTGACCTGCTGGCTGCAAGGCCCCATTCACTTGCCTGGGGTTGACCTGGGCTCCAAAAGTCCCCCTAGGCATGCCTGGGGTTGTCCTGGAGCCCGGACTTGCTGCCGCCCTTGTGCTTCACTCCCAAAAAACCACTGGGAATGTGGACGCAGGACCCCCACAAACACCAGGGCCTTAAGCTTCCATCAAGTGCCCCCCGCATCCGGACTTAAGCCTCCAAGGAGTGCCCCCCGCACCTGGGCCAGGCCCCATTCACTTGCCTGGGGTTGAGCTGGTGGCTGCAGGGCCCCATAGGCTTGCAGGGGGTCGACCTGGTGGCTGCAAGGCCCCACTCGCTTGCCCGGGGTTGACCTGGTGGCTGCAAGGCCCCAATCGCGTGACTGGGGTTCACCTGCTGGCTGCATGGCCCCATTCACTTGCCTCGCCTTTACCTGGTGTCTGCAAGGCCCCATTTGCTTGCCTGGGGTTGTCCTGGGCTCCAAAAGTTCCCCTAGGCATGCCTTGGGTTGACCTGGTGACCGGACTTGCTGCCGCCCTGGGCTTCACTCCCAAAAAACCACCGGGAGTGCGGACGCAGGACCCCCACAACCACCAGGGCCTTAAGCCTCCATCAAGTGCCCCCCCCAATGGGCTTAAGCCGCCAACAAGTGCCCCCCCCACCTGGGCAAGGCCCCATTCCCTTCCCAGGGTTGACCTGGTGGCTGCAAGGCCCCATTCGCTTACCTGGGGTTGACCTGCTGGCTGCAAGGCCCCATTCGCTTACCTGGGTTTGCCTTGGTGCCTGCTAGGCCCCATTCACTTGCATGGGGTTGACCTGGTGTCTGCAAGGCCCCATTTGCTTGCCTGGGGTTGACCTGGGCTCCAAAAGTCCCCCTGGCATGCCTGGGTTGTCCTGGTGCCCGGACTTGCTGCCGCCCTGGGCTTAACTCCCGAAAAACCACCGGGAGGGCAGACGCAGGACCCTCGACAACCGCCAGGGCCTTAATCGACAACCGCCAGGGCCTTAATCCTCCATCAAGTCCCCCCCCACGCGGACTTAAGCCTGCAAGGAGTGCCCCCACCACCTGGGCCAGGCCCATTTAAGTTGCCCGGCTTGACCTGGTGGCTGCAAGGCCCCATTCACTTGCATGGGGTTGACCTGGTGGCTGCAGGGCCCCAATCGCTTGCCTGGGGTTGACCTGCTGTCTGCAAGGCCCCATTCACTTGCCTCGCCTTTACCTGGTGTCTGCAAGGCCCCATTCGCTTGCCTAGGGTTGACCTGGGCTCCAAAAGTTCCCCTACGCATGCCTGGAGTTGACCTGTTGACCGGACTTGCTGCCGTCCTGGGCTTCACTCCCAAAAAACCACCGGGAGTGCGGACGCAGGACCCTCACAACCGCCAGGGGCTTAAGCCTCCATCAAGTGCCCCCCCCACACGGGCTTAAGCATCCAACAAGTGCCCCCCCCACCTGGGCCAGGCCCCATTCCCTTCCCAGGGTTGACCTGGTGGCTGCAAGGCCCCATTCGCTTACCTGGGGTTGACCTGCTGGCTGCAAGGCCCCATTCACTTGCCTGGGGTTGACCTGGGCTCCAAAAGTCCCCCTAGGCATGCCTGGGGTTGTCCTGGAGCCCGGACTTGCTGCCGCCCTTGTGCTTCACTCCCAAAAAACCACTGGGAATGTGGACGCAGGACCCCCACAAACACCAGGGCCTTAAGCTTCCATCAAGTGCCCCCCGCATCCGGACTTAAGCCTCCAAGGAGTGCCCCCCGCACCTGGGCCAGGCCCCATTCACTTGCCTGGGGTTGAGCTGGTGGCTGCAGGGCCCCATAGGCTTGCAGGGGGTCGACCTGGTGGCTGCAAGGCCCCACTCGCTTGCCCGGGGTTGACCTGGTGGCTGCAAGGCCCCAATCGCGTGACTGGGGTTCACCTGCTGGCTGCATGGCCCCATTCACTTGCCTCGCCTTTACCTGGTGTCTGCAAGGCCCCATTTGCTTGCCTGGGGTTGTCCTGGGCTCCAAAAGTTCCCCTAGGCATGGGGTTGACCTGGTGAGGACTTGCTGCCGCCCTGGGCTTCACTCCCAAAAAACCACCGGGAGTGCGGACGCAGGACCCCCACAACCACCAGGGCCTTAAGCCTCCATCAAGTGCCCCCCCCAATAGGCTTAAGCCGCCAACAAGTGCCCCCCCCACCTGGGCAAGGCCCCATTCCCTTCCCAGGGTTGACCTGGTGGCTGCAAGGCCCCATTCGCTTAGGCCTTGCAGGGGGTTTGCCTTGACCTGGTGGCTGCAAGGCCCCATTCGCTTGCCTGGGGTTGACCTGGTGGCTGCAAGGCCCCAATCGCCAGGGCCTTGTCCCCCCCCACGCGGACTGGGGTTGGGCCACCTGCTGACCTGGTGGCTGCAAGGCCCCATTCACTTGCCTCGCAGGGCCCCAATTTACCTGGTGTCTGCAAGGCCCCATTCACTTGCTTGCCTTCGCTTGCCTAGGGTTGACCTGGGCTCCAAAAGTTCCCCTACGCATGCCTGGAGTTGACCTGTTGACCGGACTTGCTGCCGTCCTGGGCTTCACTCCCAAAAAACCACCGGGAGTGCGGACGCAGGACCCTCACAACCGCCAGGGGCTTAAGCCTCCATCAAGTGCCCCCCCCACACGGGCTTAAGCATCCAACAAGTGCCCCCCCCACCTGGGCCAGGCCCCATTCCCTTCCCAGGGTTGACCTGGTGGCTGCAAGGCCCCATTCGCTTACCTGGGGTTGACCTGCTGGCTGCAAGGCCCCATTCACTTGCCTGGGGTTGACCTGGGCTCCAAAAGTCCCCCTAGGCATGCCTGGGGTTGTCCTGGAGCCCGGACTTGCTGCCGCCCTTGTGCTTCACTCCCAAAAAACCACTGGGAATGTGGACGCAGGACCCCCACAAACACCAGGGCCTTAAGCTTCCATCAAGTGCCCCCCGCATCCGGACTTAAGCCTCCAAGGAGTGCCCCCCGCACCTGGGCCAGGCCCCATTCACTTGCCTGGGGTTGAGCTGGTGGCTGCAGGGCCCCATAGGCTTGCAGGGGGTCGACCTGGTGGCTGCAAGGCCCCACTCGCTTGCCCGGGGTTGACCTGGTGGCTGCAAGGCCCCAATCGCGTGACTGGGGTTCACCTGCTGGCTGCATGGCCCCATTCACTTGCCTCGCCTTTACCTGGTGTCTGCAAGGCCCCATTTGCTTGCCTGGGGTTGTCCTGGGCTCCAAAAGTTCCCCTAGGCATGCCTTGGGTTGACCTGGTGACCGGACTTGCTGCCGCCCTGGGCTTCACTCCCAAAAAACCACCGGGAGTGCGGACGCAGGACCCCCACAACCACCAGGGCCTTAAGCCTCCATCAAGTGCCCCCCCCAATAGGCTTAAGCCGCCAACAAGTGCCCCCCCCACCTGGGCAAGGCCCCATTCCCTTCCCAGGGTTGACCTGGTGGCTGCAAGGCCCCATTCGCTTACCTGGGGTTGACCTGCTGGCTGCAAGGCCCCATTCGCTTACCTGGGTTTGCCTTGGTGCCTGCTAGGCCCCATTCACTTGCATGGGGTTGACCTGGTGTCTGCAAGGCCCCATTTGCTTGCCTGGGGTTGACCTGGGCTCCAAAAGTCCCCCTGGCATGCCTGGGTTGTCCTGGTGCCCGGACTTGCTGCCGCCCTGGGCTTAACTCCCGAAAAACCACCGGGAGGGCAGACGCAGGACCCCGACAACCGCCAGGGCCTTAATCCTCCATCAAGTCCCCCCCCACGCGGACTTAAGCCTGCAAGGAGTGCCCCCACCACCTGGGCCAGGCCCATTTAAGTTGCCCGGCTTGACCTGGTGGCTGCAAGGCCCCATTCACTTGCATGGGGTTGACCTGGTGGCTGCAGGGCCCCAATCGCTTGCCTGGGGTTGACCTGCTGTCTGCAAGGCCCCATTCACTTGCCTCGCCTTTACCTGGTGTCTGCAAGGCCCCATTCGCTTGCCTAGGGTTGACCTGGGCTCCAAAAGTTCCCCTACGCATGCCTGGAGTTGACCTGTTGACCGGACTTGCTGCCGTCCTGGGCTTCACTCCCAAAAAACCACCGGGAGTGCGGACGCAGGACCCTCACAACCGCCAGGGGCTTAAGCCTCCATCAAGTGCCCCCCCCACACGGGCTTAAGCATCCAACAAGTGCCCCCCCCACCTGGGCCAGGCCCCATTCCCTTCCCAGGGTTGACCTGGTGGCTGCAAGGCCCCATTCGCTTACCTGGGGTTGACCTGCTGGCTGCAAGGCCCCATTCACTTGCCTGGGGTTGACCTGGGCTCCAAAAGTCCCCCTAGGCATGCCTGGGGTTGTCCTGGAGCCCGGACTTGCTGCCGCCCTTGTGCTTCACTCCCAAAAAACCACTGGGAATGTGGACGCAGGACCCCCACAAACACCAGGGCCTTAAGCTTCCATCAAGTGCCCCCCGCATCCGGACTTAAGCCTCCAAGGAGTGCCCCCCGCACCTGGGCCAGGCCCCATTCACTTGCCTGGGGTTGAGCTGGTGGCTGCAGGGCCCCATAGGCTTGCAGGGGGTCGACCTGGTGGCTGCAAGGCCCCACTCGCTTGCCCGGGGTTGACCTGGTGGCTGCAAGGCCCCAATCGCGTGACTGGGGTTCACCTGCTGGCTGCATGGCCCCATTCACTTGCCTCGCCTTTACCTGGTGTCTGCAAGGCCCCATTTGCTTGCCTGGGGTTGTCCTGGGCTCCAAAAGTTCCCCTAGGCATGCCTTGGGTTGACCTGGTGACCGGACTTGCTGCCGCCCTGGGCTTCACTCCCAAAAAACCACCGGGAGTGCGGACGCAGGACCCCCACAACCACCAGGGCCTTAAGCCTCCATCAAGTGCCCCCCCCAATAGGCTTAAGCCGCCAACAAGTGCCCCCCCCACCTGGGCAAGGCCCCATTCCCTTCCCAGGGTTGACCTGGTGGCTGCAAGGCCCCATTCGCTTACCTGGGGTTGACCTGCTGGCTGCAAGGCCCCATTCGCTTACCTGGGTTTGCCTTGGTGCCTGCTAGGCCCCATTCACTTGCATGGGGTTGACCTGGTGTCTGCAAGGCCCCATTTGCTTGCCTGGGGTTGACCTGGGCTCCAAAAGTCCCCCTGGCATGCCTGGGTTGTCCTGGTGCCCGGACTTGCTGCCGCCCTGGGCTTAACTCCCGAAAAACCACCGGGAGGGCAGACGCAGGACCCCGACAACCGCCAGGGCCTTAATCCTCCATCAAGTCCCCCCCCACGCGGACTTAAGCCTGCAAGGAGTGCCCCCACCACCTGGGCCAGGCCCATTTAAGTTGCCCGGCTTGACCTGGTGGCTGCAAGGCCCCATTCACTTGCATGGGGTTGACCTGGTGGCTGCAGGGCCCCAATCGCTTGCCTGGGGTTGACCTGCTGTCTGCAAGGCCCCATTCACTTGCCTCGCCTTTACCTGGTGTCTGCAAGGCCCCATTCGCTTGCCTAGGGTTGACCTGGGCTCCAAAAGTTCCCCTACGCATGCCTGGAGTTGACCTGTTGACCGGACTTGCTGCCGTCCTGGGCTTCACTCCCAAAAAACCACCGGGAGTGCGGACGCAGGACCCTCACAACCGCCAGGGGCTTAAGCCTCCATCAAGTGCCCCCCCCACACGGGCTTAAGCATCCAACAAGTGCCCCCCGGCTGCAAGGCCCCATTCGCTTACCTGGGGTTGACCTGCTGGCTGCAAGGCCCCATTCACTTGCCTGGGGTTGACCTGGGCTCCAAAAGTCCCCCTAGGCATGCCTGGGGTTGTCCTGGAGCCCGGACTTGCTGCCGCCCTTGTGCTTCACTCCCAAAAAACCACTGGGAATGTGGACGCAGGACCCCCACAAACACCAGGGCCTTAAGCTTCCATCAAGTGCCCCCCGCATCCGGACTTAAGCCTCCAAGGAGTGCCCCCCGCACCTGGGCCAGGCCCCATTCACTTGCCTGGGGTTGAGCTGGTGGCTGCAGGGCCCCATAGGCTTGCAGGGGGTCGACCTGGTGGCTGCAAGGCCCCACTCGCTTGCCCGGGGTTGACCTGGTGGCTGCAAGGCCCCAATCGCTTGACTGGGGTTCACCTGCTGGCTGCATGGCCCCATTCACTTGCCTCGCCTTTACCTGGTGTCTGCAAGGCCCCATTTGCTTGCCTGGGGTTGTCCTGGGCTCCAAAAGTTCCCCTAGGCATGCCTTGGGTTGACCTGGTGACCGGACTTGCTGCCGCCCTGGGCTTCACTCCCAAAAAACCACCGGGAGTGCGGACGCAGGACCCTCACAACCGCCAGGGGCTTAAGCCTCCATCAAGTGCCCCCCCCAATACGGGCTTAAGCATCCAACAAGTGCCCCCCCCACCTGGGCCAGGCCCCATTCCCTTCCCAGGGTTGACCTGGTGGCTGCAAGGCCCCATTCGCTTACCTGGGGTTGACCTGCTGGCTGCAAGGCCCCATTCACTTGCCTGGGGTTGACCTGGGCTCCAAAAGTCCCCCTAGGCATGCCTGGGGTTGTCCTGGAGCCCGGACTTGCTGCCGCCCTTGTGCTTCACTCCCAAAAAACCACTGGGAATGTGGACGCAGGACCCCCACAAACACCAGGGCCTTAAGCTTCCATCAAGTGCCCCCCGCATCCGGACTTAAGCCTCCAAGGAGTGCCCCCCGCACCTGGGCCAGGCCCCATTCACTTGCCTGGGGTTGAGCTGGTGGCTGCAGGGCCCCATAGGCTTGCAGGGGGTCGACCTGGTGGCTGCAAGGCCCCACTCGCTTGCCCGGGGTTGACCTGGTGGCTGCAAGGCCCCAATCGCGTGACTGGGGTTCACCTGCTGGCTGCATGGCCCCATTCACTTGCCTCGCCTTTACCTGGTGTCTGCAAGGCCCCATTTGCTTGCCTGGGGTTGTCCTGGGCTCCAAAAGTTCCCCTAGGCATGCCTTGGGTTGACCTGGTGACCGGACTTGCTGCCGCCCTGGGCTTCACTCCCAAAAAACCACCGGGAGTGCGGACGCAGGACCCCCACAACCACCAGGGCCTTAAGCCTCCATCAAGTGCCCCCCCCAATAGGCTTAAGCCGCCAACAAGTGCCCCCCCCACCTGGGCAAGGCCCCATTCCCTTCCCAGGGTTGACCTGGTGGCTGCAAGGCCCCATTCGCTTACCTGGGGTTGACCTGCTGGCTGCAAGGCCCCATTCGCTTACCTGGGTTTGCCTTGGTGCCTGCTAGGCCCCATTCACTTGCATGGGGTTGACCTGGTGTCTGCAAGGCCCCATTTGCTTGCCTGGGGTTGACCTGGGCTCCAAAAGTCCCCCTGGCATGCCTGGGTTGTCCTGGTGCCCGGACTTGCTGCCGCCCTGGGCTTAACTCCCGAAAAACCACCGGGAGGGCAGACGCAGGACCCCGACAACCGCCAGGGCCTTAATCCTCCATCAAGTCCCCCCCCACGCGGACTTAAGCCTGCAAGGAGTGCCCCCACCACCTGGGCCAGGCCCATTTAAGTTGCCCGGCTTGACCTGGTGGCTGCAAGGCCCCATTCACTTGCATGGGGTTGACCTGGTGGCTGCAGGGCCCCAATCGCTTGCCTGGGGTTGACCTGCTGTCTGCAAGGCCCCATTCACTTGCCTCGCCTTTACCTGGTGTCTGCAAGGCCCCATTCGCTTGCCTAGGGTTGACCTGGGCTCCAAAAGTTCCCCTACGCATGCCTGGAGTTGACCTGTTGACCGGACTTGCTGCCGTCCTGGGCTTCACTCCCAAAAAACCACCGGGAGTGCGGACGCAGGACCCTCACAACCGCCAGGGGCTTAAGCCTCCATCAAGTGCCCCCCCCACACGGGCTTAAGCATCCAACAAGTGCCCCCCCCACCTGGGCCAGGCCCCATTCCCTTCCCAGGGTTGACGTGGTGGCTGCAAGGCCCCATTCGCTTACCTGGGGTTGACCTGCTGGCTGCAAGGCCCCATTCACTTGCCTGGGGTTGACCTGGGCTCCAAAAGTCCCCCTAGGCATGCCTGGGGTTGTCCTGGAGCCCGGACTTGCTGCCGCCCTTGTGCTTCACTCCCAAAAAACCACTGGGAATGTGGACGCAGGACCCCCACAAACACCAGGGCCTTAAGCTTCCATCAAGTGCCCCCCGCATCCGGACTTAAGCCTCCAAGGAGTGCCCCCCGCACCTGGGCCAGGCCCCATTCACTTGCCTGGGGTTGAGCTGGTGGCTGCAGGGCCCCATAGGCTTGCAGGGGGTCGACCTGGTGGCTGCAAGGCCCCACTCGCTTGCCCGGGGTTGACCTGGTGGCTGCAAGGCCCCAATCGCGTGACTGGGGTTCACCTGCTGGCTGCATGGCCCCATTCACTTGCCTCGCCTTTACCTGGTGTCTGCAAGGCCCCATTTGCTTGCCTGGGGTTGTCCTGGGCTCCAAAAGTTCCCCTAGGCATGCCTTGGGTTGACCTGGTGACCGGACTTGCTGCCGCCCTGGGCTTCACTCCCAAAAAACCACCGGGAGTGCGGACGCAGGACCCCCACAACCACCAGGGCCTTAAGCCTCCATCAAGTGCCCCCCCCAATAGGCTTAAGCCGCCAACAAGTGCCCCCCCCACCTGGGCAAGGCCCCATTCCCTTCCCAGGGTTGACCTGGTGGCTGCAAGGCCCCATTCGCTTACCTGGGGTTGACCTGCTGGCTGCAAGGCCCCATTCGCTTACCTGGGTTTGCCTTGGTGCCTGCTAGGCCCCATTCACTTGCATGGGGTTGACCTGGTGTCTGCAAGGCCCCATTTGCTTGCCTGGGGTTGACCTGGGCTCCAAAAGTCCCCCTGGCATGCCTGGGTTGTCCTGGTGCCCGGACTTGCTGCCGCCCTGGGCTTAACTCCCGAAAAACCACCGGGAGGGCAGACGCAGGACCCCGACAACCGCCAGGGCCTTAATCCTCCATCAA
>NW_028324426.1:1467371-1496057 GCF_052110815.1 Crocodylus siamensis | reverse complement strand
CAGGCTAGCGAATGGGGCTTGAAAACACCAGGTCAACCCCAGGCGAGCGAATGGGGCCTTGCAGCCACCAGGGCAACCCCAGGCAAGATAATGGGGCCTTGCAGCCACCAGGTCAAACCCCAGGGAAGTGAATGGGGCCTTACAGAAACCAGTTCAATGCAATAGAAGTCAATGCGGGCTTCCATCCAGCAGGTCAACTACAGGTCAGCCTATGGGGCTTGCAGACACCAGGACAACCCCAGGGAAGCAAATGGGGCCTTGCGGACACCACGTCAACCAAATGCAAGCGAATGGGGCCTTGCAGGCACCAGGTCAACCGAATGCAAGCGAATGGGGCCTTGCAGCAAGCAGGTAAACCCCAGGTAAGCTAATGGGGCCTTGCAGGCACCAGGTCAACCCAATGCAAGCGAATGGGGCCTTGCAGCGAACAGGCCAACCTCTGCTAGGGAATGGGGTCTTGGAGCCACCAGGTTAACCCCAGGAAAGCGAATGGGGCCTTGCAGCCACCAGGTCCACCCCAGGTAAGCGAATCGGGCCTTGCATCTACCAGGAAAAACCCCTGAAAGCTTAAGGGGACCTGCAGCCACGAGGTGAACCCCAGGTAAGGGAATGGGGCTTGCAGCCACCATGTCAACCCAATGCAAGCCAATGGGCCTTGAAGCCACCACATCAACCCCCTGCAAGCCTATGGGGTCCTGCAGCGACCAGGTGAATGCCAGGTAAGTGAATTGGGCCTTGCAGCCACCAGGTCTACCACAGCCAAGCGAATGGGGCCTTGCAGCCACCAGGTCAACCCTAGGCTTGCCTAAGGGGAATTTTGGAGCCCACGTCAACCCCAGGAAAGTGAATGGGGCTTGTAGCCGCAAGGTCAACCCCAGGCACCTGAATGGGGCCTTGCAGCCACCAGGTCAACCCGGTTCAAGTGGATGGGACCTTGCAGCCACCAGGTCAACCCCATGTAAACGAATGGGGCTTTGCAGAAACCAGTTCAACGCATTATAAGTCAATGGGGCCTTGCATACACCGGGTCAAGCCCAGGCAAGCCTATGGGGCCTTGCAGACACCAGGTCAACCCAATGCAAGTGAATGGGGCCTTGCAGCCACCAGGTGAATCAAAGGTAAGAGAAAGGGGCCTTGTAGCCACCAGGTGAACCCCAAGCAAGCCTACGGAGCCTTGCAGACACCAGGCCAAACCAGTGAAAGCGAATGGAGCCTTACAGCCACCAGGTCAACCCCAGGCAAGCGAATGAGGCCTTGCAACCACCAGGTTAAACCCCTGCAAGCCTATAGGGCCCTGCAGCCACCAGGTCATCCCCAGCCATGCCTAAGGGGACTTTTGGAGCGCACGTCAACCCGAGGCGAGCGAATTGGGCCTTGCAGTGATCGGGGCAACACCAGGCAAGTGAATGGGGCCTTGCAGCCACCAGGTGGACCCCAGCTAGAGGGAATGGGGCCTTGCAGCAACCAGATTAACCACAGGTAAAGTGAAAGGGGAGTTGAAGACACCAGGTCAACCCTAGGTAAACGAATGGGGCCTTGCAGCCAACAGGTCAACCCAATGCAAATGAATGGGGCCTTGCAGCCACCAGGTCAACCCCAGGCAAGTGAATGGGGCATTGCAGCCAACAGGTCAACCCAATGCAAATGAATGGGGCCTTGCAGCCACCAGGTCAGCCCCAGGCAAGTGAATGGGGCATTGCAGCCACCAGGTGTAACCCAGGCAAGCCTACGGGGCCTCGCAGGACCAGATCAAACCAATTCAAGCGAATGGGGGATTGCAGCCACCAACTCAACCCAATGCAAGTGAATGGGGCCTTGCAGCCACCAGTTCAACCCCAGGCAAGTGAATATGGCCTTGCAACCACCAGGTCAACCCCAGGCAAGTGAACGTGGCCTTACAGCCTCCAGGTCAACCCCCTGTAAGCGAATGGGGCCTGGCAACCAGCAGGTCAACCCTAGGTAAGCGAACGGGGTCTTGCAGGGACCACGTCCACTCCAGGCTAGTGAATGTGGCCTTTCAGCCACCACGTCAACCTCCTGCTAGCCTATGTGGTCCTGCACCGAGCAGGTCAACGCCAGGTATGTCAATTGGGCCTTGGAGCCACCAGGTCCACGCGACCCAAGCGAATGGGGTCTTGCACCATCACGTCAACCCACTGCGAGACTATGGGGTCCTGCACGGACCAGGTGAACGCCCGGTATGTCAATGTGGCCTTGAAGCCACCACGTCAACCCCAGGCAAGCAATGTGGCCTTGCAGCCACCAGGTTAATCCACTAAAAGCAAATGGTGCCTTGCAGCCGCCAGGTTATCTCCAGGTAAGTGAATGGGGCCTTGCAGCAACCAGGTCCACCTAAGGCAAGTGAATGGGGCCTTGCAGCCACTAGGTTACCCCCAGTCAAGCAAATGGGGCCTTGCACCCACCAGGTCAACCCCCTGCAAGCCTATGGGGCCCTGCAGCCACAAGGGGAACCCAAGATAAGTTAAAGGGGCCTTGCAGCCCCCAGGTCAACCCCAGGTAAGCGAATGGGGCCTTGCAGCCCCCAGGTCAACCCCATTTAAGCGAATCGGGCCTTTCAGCCACCAGGTCAACCCCAAGCAAGCCTGCAGGTCTTTGCAGACACCAGGTCAAACCAATTCAAGAGAATGGAGTCTTGAAGCCACCAGCTTCACCCCACGTAATCGAATGGGGCTTTACAGACACCAGGTGAACCGAATGCAAGCGAAAAGGGCCTTGCAGCCTCCAGTTGAACCCCCAGGTAAGTGAATGGGGCCTTGCAGCCACCAGGTTGGCACCAGGTAAGCGAATGGGGCCTTGCAGACACCAGGTCAATCCAATGAAAGTGAATGGGGCCTTGAAGCCACCACGTCAACCTCCTGCGAGTCTATTGGGTCCTCCAGCGACCAGGTGAATGCCTGGTATGTCAATGGGGCCTTGAAGCCACCAGGTGCACCCCAGCCAATCGAATGGGGCCTTGCAGCCACCAGGTAAAGCACAGTCAAGCAATGTGGCCTTGCAGCCACCAGGTTAATCCAATCGAAGCAAATGGCGCCTTGCAGCCACCAGGTTATGTCCAAGTAAGTGAATGGGCCTGGCAGCCACCAGGCCAACCGCAGGTATGCGACTGGGGCCTTGGAGGCACCAGGTCAACCCCCTGCAAGTCTATGGGGCCCTGCAGCCAACAGGTGAACCCAATGCAAGTGTATGGGGCCTTGCAGCCACCAGTTGTAACTCAGGGAAGCCTGCAGGGCCTTGCATCCAACAGGTCACCCAATCCAAGTAAATTCGGCCTTGCAGCCACCAGGTTAAGCTGAGGCAAGCGATTGGGGTCTTGCACCCACCAGGTCAACCCCAGGTAAGCGAATGGGGCCTTGCAGCCACCAGGTCAGCCCCAGGCAAGTGAATGTGGCCTTGCAGCCACCAGGTCAGCCCCAGGTAAGCGAATGGGGCCTTGCAGGGACCAGGTCAACCCCAGGCAAGTGAATGGGGCATTGCAGCAGCCAGGTTAACCCCAGGTAAGCGAATGGGGCCTTGCAGACACCAGGTCAACACAAAGCAAGCAAATGTGGCCTTGAAGCCACCACGTCAACCCCCTGCGGACCTATGGGGTCCTGCAGCGACCAGGTGAACGCCACGTATGTCAATGGGGCCTTCAAGCCACCAGGTCCACCCCAGCCAAGCGTATGTGGCCTTGCAGCCACCAGGTCTACCACAGGCAAGCAAATGTGGTCTTGCAGCCACCAGTTTACCCAATCGAAGCAAATGGGGCCTTGGAGCCTCCAGGTTATCCCCATGTAAGCGAATGGGGCCTTCCAGCCACCAGGTCAACCCAATGCAAGCTAATGGGGCCTTGCATTCACCAGCTCAACCGCAGGTATGCCTAAGGGGATTTTTGGAGCCCTCGTGAACCCCATGCAAGCAAATGGGGCGTTGCAGTGACCAGGTCCACCCAAGGCAAGTGAAAGGGGTCTTCCAGCCACCAGATCAACACCAAGTAATGGAATGGTGCCATGCAGCCACCAGGTCAACCCCATTTAAGCGAATGGGGCCTTGAAGCCACCAGGTCAACCCCTGCAAGCCTATGGGGCACTGCAAACACCAAGTGAAAACCAGGTATGTGAATGGGGCCTTCCAGCCACCATGTTAACCCCAGGTAAGCGAATGGGGCCTTGCAGACAGCAGGTCAACCCAATTCAAGCGAATGCGGCTTTGCAGCCACCATGTCAGCCCCAGGTAAGCGAATGGGGCCCTGCAGGTACCAGGTCAACCCAATGCAAGCGGATTGGGCGTTGCAGCCACCAGGTCCACCCCAGGCAAGTGAATGGGACCTTGCAGCCACCAGGTCAACCCCAGGCAAGCTAATGAGGCCTTGCACCCACCAGGTCAACCTAAGGCAAGTGAATGGGGCCCTGCAGCCACCAGGTCAACACCAGGCAAGCGAATGGGCCCTTCCAGCCACCAGGTTAACCCCAGGCAACTGAATGGGGACTTGCAGCCACCAGATTAACCTCAGGTAAGTGAATGGGGCCTTGCAGTGACCAGTTCACCCCCCGGAAAGAGAATGGGGCCTTGCAGCCACCAGGACAAATCCAGGCAAGCGAATGTTGCCTTGCATACACCACATTAACCTCTCGAAAGTGAATGGGCCCTCGCAGCCACCAGTTTAACCCCAGGAAAGCGAATGGGGCCTTGCAGCCACAAGGTCAACCCCAGGTAAGAGAATGGGGCCTTGCATTGAGCAGGTCAACTCCCTGCAAGCCTATGGGGCCCTTCAGCCACCAGGTGAACCCCAGGTAAGGGAATGGGGCCTTGCAGCCACCAGGTCAACCCCAAGCAAGCCTTCGGGGCCTTGCATACACCAGCTCAACCCCCTGCAAGTGAATGGTGCCTTACAGCCACTAGGTCAACCACAGGCAAGTGAATGTGGCCTTGCAGCAACCAGGTCAAACCCCTGCAAGCCTATGGGGCCCTGCAGGAACCATGTGAACCCCAGGTCAGTGAATGGGGCCTTGCAGAGACCAGGTCAACCCCCTGGAAACGAATGGGGCCTTCCAGCCACTAGGTGAAGCCCAGGTAAGTGAATGTGGCCTTGCAGCCAACAGGTCACCCTCAGGCATGCCTAAGGGGACTTTTGGAGCCCACGTCAACCGAGGCAAGTGAATGGGACCTTGCAGCCACCAGGTGTAACTCACGCAAGCCTACAGGGCTCTGCAGACACCAGGTCAACCATATCGCAGTGAATGTGGCCTTGCACCCACCTCCAGGTCAACCCCAGGTAAGCGAATGGGGCCTTTCAGCCACCAGGTCAACCCAATGCAACCGAATGGGGCCTTGCAATCACCAGGTCAACCCCAGGCAACTGAATGGCGCCTTCCAGCCACCAGGTCAAACCAAGGTAGAGTGAATGGGGCCTTGGGGACACCAGGTCAACCCAATCTAAGCGAATGGGGCCTCTCAGCCACCAGATCAACCCCAGGTATGCGACTGGGGCCTTGCAGCCACCACGTCGACCCTCTGTGAGCCTATGGGGACCTGCAGCCACCAGGTAAACCTCAGGTAAGCGAATGGGGCCTTGCAGCCACCAGGTCAACTCCAGATAAGCCAAAGGGGCCTTCCAGATACCAGGTCAACCCAATGCAAGCGTATGGGACCTTGCAGCCACCCGACCCCATGCAAGTCAGTATGGGGCCTTGCAGCCACCAGGTGATCCCCAGGTAAGTGAATGAGGCCTTACACCCCCAGATGAACCCCAGGGAAGCCCATGAGGCCTTGAAGACACCAGGTCAACCCCAAGCAAGCGCATGGGGCCCTGAAGCAACCAGGTGAACCCCTGGTAAATGAATGGGGCCTTGCAGCCACCAGGTCAAACCCAGAGAAGAGAATGGGGCCCTGCACCCCCCAGGTCAACCCCAGGCAAGCGAATGGGGCCTTGCAGACACCAGGTAAACCAAATGCAAGTATATGGGGCCCTGCAGCCAGCCAGGGTCAACCCAGGTAGAGTGAATGGGGCCTTGCAGCCACGAGGTCAACTCCATGTAAGCGCATGGGGCTTGCAGAAACCAGTTCAACGCAATACAAGTAAATTGGGCCTTGCATACACCAGGTCAACCCAGGCAAGCCTATGGGGCCTTGAAGCCACCAGGTCAACCCAATGCAAGTGAATGGGGCCTTGCAGCCAGCAGCTCAACCCCAGGTAAGCGAACGGGTCCTTGCAGCCACCAGGTCAACCCAATGCAAGTCAATGACGGGGCCTTCAAGCCACCATGTGTAACCCCCTGCAAGACTATGGGGCCCTTCATCCACCAGGTGAACTCCAGATAAGTGAATGGGGCCTTGCAGCCACCAGATCAACCCCAGGTAAGCTGCATGGGGCATTGCAGCCACCGAGGTCAACCCCAATGCTAGTGAATGGGGCCTTGCAGCCACCAGGTCAACCCCAGGCAAGTGAAGGTGGCCTGGCAGCCACCAGGTCAACCCCCTGCAAGTGAATGGGGCCTTGCAGGCACCAGGTGTAACTCAGGCAAGCCTACGGGGTGTTGCAGCCACCAGGTAAACCCAATGCAAGCAAATGGCGCCTTGCAGCCTTCAGTTTAACCCCAGGGGAGCGGATGGGGCATGACAGCCACCAGGTCAACCCCATGCTAGCCTATAGGGACCTTCATACACCAGGTCAACCCGAGGCATGCCTAGAGGGAACTTTTGGAGCCCACGTCAACCCCAGGAAAGCGAATGCGGCCTTGCAGTGACCAGGCCAACCCCCGGAAAGAGAAACGAGTCTTGCAGCCAACACGTCACCCCAGCCAAGTGCATGGGGCCCTGCATCCACCAGCTCAAGCCCAGTCAAGTCAATGTGGCCTGGCGGCCACCAGGTCAAACCCCTGCAAGCATATAGTGCCCTGCAGGCAGCAGGTCAACCCCAGGCATGCCTAAGGGGACTTTTGGAGCCCACGTTAACCCCCGAAAGCGAATGGGGCCTTATAGTGACAAGGTCAACCCCCAGAAAGAGAAAGGGGCCTTGCAGCCACCAGGTCAACCCCAGGCAAGCGAATGGGGCCTTGCATCCACCAGGTCAACCCGAGGCAAGTGAAAGCGGCCTTGCAGCCACCAGGTTAACCCCAGGAAAGCAAATGGGGCCTTGAAGCTACCAGGTCAACCCCAGGTAAGCGAATTGGGCCTTGCAGACACCAGGTCACCCAAATGCAAGCGTATGGGGCCTTGCAGCCACCAGATCAACCCCCTGCAAGACTATGGGGCCCTGCATCCACCAGGTGAAGTCCAGAAAAGTGATTGGGGCCTTGCAGATACCAGATCAACACCAGGTAAGCTAATGGGGCCTTGCAGACTCGTGGTCAACCCAATGCTAGTGAATGGGGCCTTGCAGCCACCAGGTCATCCCCAGGCAAGTGAATGTGGCCTGGCAGCCACGAGGTCAACCCCCTGCAAGTGAACGGGGCCTTGCAGGCACCAGGTGTAAGTTAGGCAAGCCTACGGGGCCTTGCAGCCACCAGGTAAACCCAATGCAAGCGAATGGGGCCTTGCAGCCACCCGGTCAACCCCAGGTAAGCGAATGGGGCCTTGCAGCCACCAGGTCAACCCGCTACAAGCCCATGGGGCCCTGCAGCCACCAGGTGAACCCCAGGTAAGTGAATGGAGCCTTGCAGCCACCAGGTCAATCCCAGGCATGCCTAAAAGGACATTTCGAACCCACGTCAACCCCAAGCAAGCGAACGGGGTCTTGCAGTGACCAGGTCAACCCGAGGCAAGCGAATGGCGCCTTGCCTCCACCAGGTCAACCCCAGGGAAGTGAATGGGGCCTCGCAGCCACCATGTTAACCTCAGGAAAGTGAATGTTGCCTTGCAGCCACCAGGTCAACCCAAGGTAAGCGAATCGCCCTTGCAGCCACCAGGTCAACCCCCTGCAAGCGAAAGGGGCCTTGCAGCCACCAGGTCAACCCCTGCAAGCCTATGGGGCCCAGGAGCCACCAGGTGAATCCAGGTAAGTGAAAGTTGCCTTGCAGCCACTAGGTCAACCCATGGTAAGCAAATTGGGCCTTCCAGCCACCCGGTCAACCCCAGGTAAGCGAATGGGGCCTTGCAGCCACCAGGTCAACCCCAGTTAAGCGAATGCGGCCTTGCAGCCACCAGGTCAACCCGCTGCAAGCCCATGGAGCCCTGCAGCCACCAGGTGAACCCCAGGTAAGTGAATGGGTCCTTGCAGCCACTAGGTCAACCCCAGGCATGCCTAAGAGGACATTTGGAGCCCACGTCAACCCCAGGCAAGCGAACGGGGTCTTGCAGTGACCAGGTCAACCCCAGGCAAGCGAATGGTGCCTTGCCTCCACCAGGTCAACCCCAGGGAAGTGAATGGGGCCTCGCAGCCACCAGGTTAACCTCAGGAAAGCGAATGTTGCCTTGCAGCCACCAGGTCAACCCCAGGTAGGCGAATGAGGCCTTCGAGACACCAGGTCAACCCAATGTATGCGAAGGGGGCCTTGCAGTCACCAGGTAAACCCCCTGGTAGTGAATGGGACTTTGCAGCCACCAGGTGTAACTCAGGCAAGCCTAAGGGGCCTTGCAGCCACCAGGTCAACCCCAGGCAAGCGAATGGGGCCTTGCCGCAACCAGGTCAACCCCCTGCAAGCGACTGGGACTTTGCAGCCCCTAGGTGTAAATCAGGGAAGCCTACGGTGCCTTCCAGACACCAGGTCAACCCAATCCATAAGAATGGGCCTTGCAGCCACCAGGTTATCCCCAGGCAAGTGAATGGGGCCTGGCAGCCACCAGGTCAACCGCAGGCATGCGAATGGGGCCTTGCAGCCACCAGGTCAACCCTAGGTAAGGGAATGGGGTCTTGCAGACACCAGAATAACCCCAGGCAAGCGCTTGGGGCCTTGCAGACACCAGGACAACCCCATGCAAGCCCATGGGGCCCTGCAGGCACCACGTGAACCCCAGGTAAGTTAATGGGGCCTTGCAGACACCAGCTCAAACAACTGCAAGCCTATAGGGCCATGCAGCCACCAGGTCAAACCCCGCAATGCCTAAGGAGACTTTGGAGCCCAAGTCAACCCCAGGCAAGCGAAAGGGGCCTTGCAGACACCAGGTCAACCCCAGGTAAGTGAATGGGGCCTTGCAGCCACCCGGAAAAACCCAGGCAAGTGAATGGGGTCTTGCAGCCACCAGGCCAACCGGAGGTAAGCGAATGGGGCTTCCAGCCAGCAGGTCACCCCTGGGCAAGCGAATGGGGTCTTGCAGCCACCAGGTCAACCAACTGCAAGCCTATGGGGCCCTGCAGCCAGCAGGTGAACCCCAGGTAAGTGAAAGGGACCTTGCAGCCACCAGGTCAACCCAATGTAAGTGAATTGGGCCTTGCAGCCCCCCAGGTCAACCCCCTGCAAGTGAATGGGGCCTTGCAGCCACCAGGTCAACCCCTGCAATCCTATGGAGCACAGCAGCCACCAGGTGAATCCAGGTAAGTGAAAGGGGCCCTGCAGGCACTACATCAACCCAAGGTAAGCAAATTGGGTCTTGCAGCCAACATGTCAACCTCCTGCAAGCGAATGGGGCCTTGCAGCCACCAGGTGTACCTCAGGAAAGCCTACGGGGCCTTGCTGCCACCAGTTCAACCCCTGAAAGCCTATGGGGCCCAGCAGCCACCAGGTGAATCCAGGTAAGGGAAAGGGGCCTTGGAGCCACCACGTCAACCCAAGGTAAGCAAATTGGGCCTTGCAGCCACCAGTTCAACCCCTGGAAGCGAATGGGGTCTTGCAGCCATCAGTTCTATCCCAGGCAAGCGAAAGTGGCCTTGTAGCCACCAGATCAACCCCAGGTAAGTGAATGGGGCCTTGCAGCCACCAGGTCAATCCCAGGTAAAGCGAATGGGGCATTGGAGGCACCAGGTCAAACCCTTGCAAGACTATACAATCCTGCAGCAACCAGGTCAAAGCCCTCCATGCCTAAGGGGACTTTTGGAGCCCAAGTCAACCCCAGGCAAGCAAATGGGGCCTTACAGACACCAGGTCAACCCCAGGTAAGCGAATGGGGCCTTGCAGCCACACGGTCAAACCCAGGCAAGTGAATGGGGCCTTGCAGCCACCAGGCCAACCGGAGGTAAGCGAATGGGGCTTCCAGCCAGCACGTCACCCCGGCCAAGCGAACGGGGTCTTGCAGCCTCCAGGTCAACCCCCTTCAAGCCTATTGGGCCCTGCAGTCACCAGGTGAACCCCAGGTAAGTAAAAGGGGCCTTACAGCCACCAGGTCAACCCAAGGTAAGCGAATTGGGCCTTGCAGCCACCGGGTCAACCCCCTTCAAGCGAATGGGGCCTTGCAGCCACCAGGCCAACCGGAGGTAGGCGAATGGGGCTTCCAGCCAGCAGGTCACCCCCAGGCAAGCGAATGGGGTCTTGCAGCCACCAGGTCAACCCCCTGCAAGCCTATGGGGCCCTGCGTTCACCAGGTGAACCTCAGGTAACTGAAAGGGGCCTTGCAGCAACCAGGTGAACCCAAGGTAAGCGAATCGCCCTTGCAGCCACCAGGTCAACCCCCTGCAAGCGAAAGGGGCCTTGCAGCCAACAGGTCAACCCCTGCAAGCCTATGGGGCCCAGGAGCCACCAGGTGAATCCAGGTAAGTGAAAGGGGCCTTGCATCCACTAGGTCAACCCATGGTAAGCAAATTGGGCCTTGCAGCCACCAGGTCAACCCCCTGCAAGCGAATGGGTCCTTGCAGCCACCAGGTGTAACTCAGGCAAGCCTACGGGGCCTTGCAGCCACCAGGTCAAAGAAATGCAAGTGAATGCGGCCTTGCAGCCACCAGGTCAACCCCTGAAGCGAATGGGGCCTTGCAGCAAGCAGGTCAACCCGAGGTAAGTGAATGGGGCCTTGAAGTGACCAGGTCAATCCCCGGAAAGAGAATGGGGCCTTTCAGCCACCAGGTCAACCCCAGGCAAGCGAATGGGGCCTTGCATCCACCAGGTCAACCCCAGGCAAGTGAATGGGACCTTGCAGCCACCAGGTTAATCCCAGGAAAGCGAATGAGGCCTTGCAGCCACCAGGTCAACCCCAGTAAAGAGAATTGGGCCTTGCATTCACCAGGTCAACACCCTGCAAGCCTGTGTGGCCCTGTAGCCCCCAGGTGAACCCCAGGTAAGGTAATGGGGCCTTGCAGCCACCATTCTAACCCCAGGTAAACGTATGAGGCCTTGCACCTGCCATTTGAACCCTAGGTAAGCTAATGGGTCCTTGCAGACACCAGGTCAACCGAAAGCAAGCCAATGGGGACTGCAAGCCACCACGTCAACCCACTGTGAGCCTATGGGGTCCTGCAGAGACCACCTGAATGCCAGGTAAGTGAATGGGGCCTTGCAGCAACGAGGACAACCCTAGGTAAGTGATAGGGGCCTTCCAGACACCAAGTCAACCCAATGCAAGCCAAAGGGGACTTGAAGCCCACCACGTCAACCCACTGTGAGCCTATCGGGTCGTGAAGCGACTAGGTGAACGCGAGGTAAATGAATGGGGCTTTGCAGCCACTAGGTCCACCCCAGCCAAGCGAATGGGGCCTTGCAGCCACCAGGTCAACCACAGGCAAGCGAACGTGGCCTTGCAGCCAACAGGTCATCCCCCTGCAATCGAACGGTGCCTTCCTTCCACCACGTGAACCCCAGGTAAGCGAATGGGGCCTGGCAGCCACCAGGTTAACCCCAGGTAAGCGTACGGGGCCTTGCAGCCACCAGGTCAACCCCAGGTAAGCGAATGAGGCCTTGGAGCCACCAGATGAACCACCTCCAAGCGAATGGGACCTTGCAGGCACCAGGTGTAGCTCAGGCAAACCTACGGGGCCTTGTAGACACCAGGTCAACACAATGCAAGTGAAAGGGGCCTTGCAGCCACCAGGACAACCCCAGGCATGCCTAAGAGGACTTTTGGAGCCCACCTCAACCCCAGGCAAGAGAATGGGGCCTTGCAGACACCAGGTCAACCCAATGCAAGCGTATGCGGCCTTGCAGCCACCAGGTCAACCCTCTGCAAGCCTATGGGGCTCTGCATCCACCAGGTGAACTCCAGATAAGTGAATGGGGCCTTGCAGCCACCAGATCAACCCCAGGTAAGCGCATGGAGCCTTGCAGACACCAGGTCAGTCCCAGTGAAGCGAATGTGGCCTTGCAGCCACCAGCTCTACCCTCTGCAAACCTATGGGGCCCTGCAGGCACAACGTGAACCCCAGGTAAAGTGAATGGGGCCTTGCACCCACCAGGTCAACCCCAGGTAAAGCGAATGGGGCCTTGCAGCCACCAGGTAAACCCAATGGAAGCAAATGGGGCCTTGCAGCCACCAGGTTATGCCCAGGTAAGCGAATGGGGCCTGGCAGCCACCAGGCCAATCCCAGGTACGCGAATGGGGCCTTGCAGCGACGAGGTGAACCCCATGCAGCCTATGGGGTCCTGCAGCCAACAGGTGAACACCAGGGAAATCAATGGGGCCTTGCAGCCACCAGGTCAACCCCAGGTAAGCTAATGGGGCCTTGCAGGAACCAGGTCAACCCAATGCAAGAGTATGGGGCCTTACAGCCACCAGGTCTAGCCCCTGCAAGCCTTTGGGGACCTGCATCCACAAGGGGAACACCAGATAAGTGAATGGGACCTTGCAGCCACCAGATCAAACCCAGGCAAGCGCATGGGGCCTTGCAGACACCAGGTCAACACCAGTGCAGCGAATGTGGCCTTGCGGCCACCAGGTCAACCCCCTGCAAGCCCATGGGGCCCTGCAGCCACCAGGTGAACCCCAGGTAAGTGAAAGGGGCCTTGCAGCCACCAGGTCCACCCCAGCTAAGCGAATGTGGCCTTGCAGACACCAGGGGAACCCAATAAAAGCGAATCGGGCCTTGCAGCAACCAGGTCAACCCCAGGTAAGTGAATGGGGCCTTATAGCCACCAGGTCGATCCCACGTAAGCGAATGCGGCTTTGCAGGCACCAGGTGTAACTCAGGGAAGCCTACGGGGATTTTCAGCCACTGGGTCAACCCCCGGCAAGCCTATGGGCCCCAGGAGCCAACAGGTCAACCCCAGGTAAAGTGAAAGGGCCTTAGAGCCACCAGGTCAAACTCAAGTAAGCAAATGGAACCTTGCAGACACCAGGTCAACCCAATGCAAGTGAATGAAGCCTTGAAGCCACCAGGTCAACCCCAGGTAAGTGAATGGGGCCTTGGAGACACCAGGTCAACCCCCGGAAAGAGAATGGGGCTTTGCACCCACCAGGTCAACCCAAGGTAAAGCGAATGGGGCCTTGCAGCTACCAGGTTAACCCAATGGAAGCAAATGGGGACTTGCAGCCACAAGGTTATGCCCAGGTAAGCGAATGGGGCCTGGCAGCCACCAGGTCAACCCCAGGTATGCGAATAGGGCCTTGCAGCCACCAGGTGAACCCCATGCAAGCCTATGGGTCCCTGCAGCCACCAGGAGAAACCCAGGTAAAGGAATGGGGCCTTGGAGGCACCAGGTCAACCCCCGGTAAGCGAAAGGGCCTTGCAGACACCAGGTCAACCCAATGCAAGCGAATGGGGCCTTGCAGCCACCAGGTGAATCCAATGGAAAGGAATGGGGCCTTGCAGCTACCAGGTCCTCCCCAGGTAAGCGAATGGGGCCTTGCAACCACCTGGTCATCGCAATGCAAGCGAATGGGGCCTTCCACCAACCAGGTCAACCCCAGGTAAAGCGAATGGGGCCTTGCAACCACCAGGTCATCCCAATGCAAGTGAATGGGGCCTTGCAACCACCAGGTCAACCCAGTGCAAGAGTATGGGGCCTTGCAGACACCAGGTCTAGCCCCTGCAAGCCTTTGGGGCCCTACATTCACCAGGTGAACACCATTAAGTGAATGGGACCTTGCAGCCACCAGATTAAGCCCAGGCAAGCGCATGGGGCCTTGAAGATACCAAGTCAACCCCAGGTAAGCGAATGGGGCCTTGCATTCGCCAGGTCAACCAACTGCAAGTCTATGGGGCCCTGCAGCCACCAGGTTAACCCCAGGTAAGGTAATGGGGCCTTGCAGCGACCAGGTAAACTACAGGCAAGCGAATGCGGCCTTGCAGCCACCAGGTCACTCCTCTGCAAGCGAAAGTGGCCTTGCAGCCACCACGTCAACCCCTGCAAGCCTATGGGGCCCAGCAGCGACCAGGTGAACCCTAGGTAAGTGAAAGGGGCCTTGCAGCCACCAGGTCCACCCCAGGTAAGCGAATGGGGCCTTGCAGACACCAGGTCAACCCAATGCAAGCCAATTGGGCCTTGCAGGAACCGGCTCAACCCCAGGTAAGTTAATGGGGCCTTATAGCCACCATGTCAATCCCTCGTAAGCGAATGGGGCCTTGCAGGCACCAGGTGTAACTCAGGGAAGCCTACGGGATTTGCAGCCACTGGGTCAACCCCAGGTAAAGTGAAAGGGCCTTGAAGCCACCAGGTCAACTGCAAGTAAGCGAATGGGGCCTTGCAGACACCAGGTCAACCCAATGCAAGTGAATGAAGCCTTGCAGCCACCAGGTCAACCCCAGGTAAGTGAATGGGGCCTTACAGCCACCAGGTCAACCCCAGCCAAGCGAATGGAGCCTTGCAGCCATCAGCTCTATCCCAGGCAAGGAAAAGTGGCCTTGCAGTCACCAGGTCAAACCCTTGCAAGGCTATAGGGCCCTGCAGCCACCAGGTCAAACCCCGCCATGCCTAACGGGACTTTTGGAGCCCACGTCAACCCCAGGTGAGCGAATGGGGCCTTGCAGTGACCAGGTCAACCCCAGGTAAGCGAATGGGGCCTTGCAGACACCAGGTCAACCCAATGCAAGCGAATGGGGCCTTGCAGCAACCAGCTCAACCCCAGGTAAGTGAAAGGGGCCTTATAGCCACCAGGTCAATCCCACGTAAGCGAATGGAGCCTTGCAGGCACCATGTGTAACTCAGGGAAGCCTACGGGGATTTGCAGCCACTGGGTCAACACCCTGCAAGCCTACGGGGCCAAGGAGCCACCAGGTCAACCCCAGGTAAAGTGAAAGGTCCTTGCAGCCACCAGGTCAACTGCAGGTAAGCGAATGAGGCCTTGCAGACACCAGGTCAACCCAATGCAAGTGAATGAAGCCTTGCAGCCACCACGTTAAACCCAGGTAAGTGAATCGGGCCTTGCAGCCACCAGGTCAACCTCCTGCAAGCCTATGGGGCCCAGCAGCCACCAGGTGAACCCCAGGTAAGTGAAAGGTGTCTTGCAGCCACCAGGTCAACCCCAGGTAAGCGAATGGGGCCTTGAAGACACCAGGTCAACCCAATGCAAGCGAATGGGGCCTTGGAGCACCCAGGTCAACCCCCAGTAAGTGAATGGGGCCTTATAGCCACCAGGTCAATCCCAGGTAAGTGAATGGGGCCTTATAGCCACTAGGTCAATCCCACGTAACCAATTGGGCCTTGCAGGCACCAGGTGTAACTCAGGTAAGCCTACGGGGACTTGCAGCCACTGGGTCAACCCCCTGCAAGCCTATGGGGCCCAGGAGCCACCAGGTCGTCCCCAGGTAAATGAAAGGGCCTTGAAGCCACCAGATCAACCCCAGGTAAGCTAAAGGGGCCTTGCAGACACCAGGTCAACCCAATCCAAGCGAATGAGACCTTGCAGCCACCAGGTCAACCCCAGGCATGCCTAAGAGGACTTTTGGAGCCCACGTCAACCCCAGGCCAGTGAATGGGGCCTTGCAGCTACCAGGCCAACCCCAAGCAAGCGAATAGGGCCTTGCATCCACCAGGTCAACCCCAGGCAAGTTAATTGGGCGTTGCAGCCACCAGGTCAGCTCTAGGTAATCGAACTGGGCCTTGGATCCACCAGGTGAACCCAGTGCAAGCCAATGGGGACTTGAAGGCACCACGTCAAGCCCCTGTGAGCCTATGGGGCCCTTCAGCCATGAGGTGAGCCCGAGGTAAGGGAATGTGGCCTTGCAGCCACCAGGTTAACCCCAGGTAAGCGAATCGGGCCTTGCAGCAACCAGGTGAAGCACAGGCAAGCGAATGCATCCTTGCAGCCACCAGGTCACTCCCCTGCAAGCGAATTTGGCCTTGCAGCCACGAGGTCAACCCCTGCAAGCCAATGGGGCCTTGGAGCCACCAGGTCAACCCCAGGCAAGTTAATTGGCGTTGCAGCCACCAGGTCAGCTCTAGGTAATCGAACTGGGCCTTGGATCCACCAGGTGAACCCAGTGCAAGCCAATGGGGACTTGAAGGCACCACGTCAAGCCCCTGTGAGCCTATGGGGCCCTTCAGCCATGAGGTGAGCCCGAGGTAAGGGTATGTGGCCTTGCAGCCACCAGGTTAACCCCAGGTAAGCGAATCTGGCCTTGCAGCAACCAGGTGAAGCACAGGCAAGCGAATGCGTCCTTGCAGCCACCAGGTCACTCCCTTCAAGCGAATGGGGCCTTGCAGCCACGAGGTCAACCCCTGCAAGCCTATGGGGCCCAGCAGCCACCAGGTGAACCCCAGGTAAGTGAAAGGGGCCTTGCAGTCACCAGGTCAACCCCAGGTAAGCGAATGGGGCCTTGCAGACACCAGGTCAACCCAATGCAAGCGAATGCGGCCTTGCAGCAACCAGCTCAACCCCAGGTAAGTGAAAGGGGCCTTATAGCCACCAGGTCAATCCCACGTAAGCGAATGGAGCCTTGCAGGCACCATGTGTAACTCAGGGAAGCCTACGGGGATTTGCAGCCACTGGGTCAACACCCTGCAAGCCTACGGGGCCCAGGAGCCACCAGGTCAACCCCAGGTAAAGTGAAAGGTCCTTGCAGCCACCAGGTCAACTGCAGGTAAGCGAATGAGGCCTTGCAGACACCAGGTCAACCCAATGCAAGTGAATGAAGCCTTGCAGCCACCACGTTAAACCCAGGTAAGCGAATCGGGCCTTGCAGCCACCAGGTCAACCTCCTGCAAGCCTATGGGGCCCAGCAGCCACCAGGTGAACCCCAGGTAAGTGAAAGGTGTCTTGCAGCCACCAGGTCAACCCCAGGTAAGCGAATGGGGCCTTGAAGACACCAGGTCAACCCAATGCAAGCGAATGGGGCCTTGGAGCACCCAGGTCAACCCCCAGTAAGTGAATGGGGCCTTATAGCCACCAGGTCAATCCCAGGTAAGTGAATGGGGCCTTATAGCCACTGGGTCAATCCCACGTAACCAATTGGGCCTTGCAGGCACCAGGTGTAACTCAGGTAAGCCTACGGGGACTTGCAGCCACTGGGTCAACCCCCTGCAAGCCTATGGAGCCCAGGAGCCACCAGGTCGTCCCCAGGTAAATGAAAGGGCCTTGAAGCCACCAGATCAACCCCAGGTAAGCTAAAGGGGCCTTGCAGACACCAGGTCAACCCAATCCAAGCGAATGAGACCTTGCAGCCACCAGGTCAACCCCAGGCATGCCTAAGAGGACTTTTGGAGCCCACGTCAACCCCAGGCCAGTGAATGGGGCCTTGCAGCTACCAGGCCAACCCCAAGCAAGCGAATAGGGCCTTGCATCCACCAGGTCAACCCCAGGCAAGTTAATTGGGCGTTGCAGCCACCAGGTCAGCTCTAAGTAATCGAACTGGGCCTTGGATCCACCAGGTGAACCCAGTGCAAGCCAATGGGGACTTGAAGGCATCACGTCAAGCCCCTGTGAGCCTATGGGGCCCTTCAGCCATGAGGTGAGCCCGAGGTAAGGGAATGTGGCCTTGCAGCCACCAGGTTAACCCCAGGTAAGCGAATCGGGCCTTGCAGCAACCAGGTGAAGCACAGGCAAGCGAATGCATCCTTGCAGGCACCAGGTCACTCCCCTGCAAGCGAATTTGGCCTTGCAGCCACGAGGTCAACCCCTGCAAGCCTATGGGGCCCAGCAGCCACCAGGTAAACCCCAGGTAAGTGAAAGGGGCCTTGCAGCCACCAGGTCAACCCCAGGTAAGTGAATGGGGCCTTATAGCCACAAGGTCAATCCCACGTAAGCGAATGGGGCCTTGCAGGCACCAGGTGTAACTCAGGGAAGCCTACGGGGATTTGCAGGCACTGGGTCAACACCCTGCAAGCCTATGGGGCCCAGGAGCCACCAGGTCAACCCCAGGTAAAGTGAAAGGGCCTTGCAGCCACCAGGTCAACCGCAGGTAAGCGAATGGGGCCTTGCAGACACCAGGTCAACCCAATGCAAGTGAATGAAGCCTTGCAGCCACCACGTTAAACCCAGGTAATCGAATCGGGCCTTGCAGCCACCAGGTCAACCCTACGTAAGCAAATGGGGCCTTCCAGACACCAGGTCAACCCAATCCAAGCGAATGGGGCCTTGCAGCCACCACGTCAACCCCAGGCATGCCTAAGAGGACTTTTCAAGCCCACGTCAATCCCAGGCAAGCGAATGGGGCCTTGCAGACACCAGGTCAACGCCTTGCAAGCCTATCGGGCTCTGCATCCTCCAGGTGAACTCCAGATAAGTGCATGGGGCCTTGCAACCACCAGATCAACCCCAGGGAACCGCATGGAGCCTTGCAGACACCAGGTCAGTCCCAGGGAAGCGAATGGGGCCTGGCAGCCACGAGGTCAACCGCAGCTATGCGAATGGGGCCCTGCCGCCACCAGGTGAACGCCAGGTAAATGAACGGGGCCTTGCAGCCACCAGGTCAACCCCAGGTAAGCAAATGGGGCCTTGCAGACACCAGGTCAACCCAATGCAAGCGAATGGGGCCTTGCAGCCACCAGGTGAACCCAATGGAAGAGAATGGGGCCTTGCAGCTACCAGGTCCTCCCCAGGTAAGCGAATGGGGCCTTGCAGCCATCAGCTCTATCCCAGGCAAGCGAAAGTGGCCTTGCAGCCAGCAGGTCAAACCCTTGCAAGGCTATAGGGCCCTGCAGCCACCAGGTCAAACCCCGCCATGCCTAACGGGACTTTTGTAGCCCACGTCAACCCCAGGCGAGCGAATGGGGTCTTGCAGTCACCAGGTCAACCCCTGGTAAATGAATGGGGCCTTGCAGCCACCACGTTAACCCCAGGTAAGAGAATGGGGCCTTGCAGACACCAGGTCAACCCAATGCAAGCGTATGCGGCCTTGCAGCCACCTGGTCAACCCCCTGCAAGCCTATGGGGCTCTGCATCCACGAGGTTAATTCCACATAAGTGAATGTGGCCTTGCAGCCACCAGCTCAACCCCCTGCAAGCCTATGGGACCCTGCAGCCACAACGTGAACCCCAGGTAGAGTGAACGGGGCCTTGCACCCACCAGGTCAACCCCAGGTAAACAGAATCGGGCCTTGCAGCCACCAGGTTATCCCAATGGAAGCAAATGGGGCCTTGCAGCCACCAGGTTATGCCCAGGTAAGCGAATGGGGCCTTGCAGCCACCAGGTCAACCCCAGGTATGCGAATGGGGCCTTGCAGCCACCAGGTGAACCCCCTGCCAGCCTATGGGGTCCTGCAGCCACCAGGTGAACCCCAGGTAAATGAATGGGGCCTTGCAGCCACCAGGTCAACGTAATCCAAGCGAATGAGGCCTTGGAGCCACCAGGTGAACCCCAGGCATGCCTAAGAGGGCTCTTGGAGACCACGTAAAACCCACGCAAGCGAATGGGGCCTAGCAGACACCAGGTCAACCCAATGCAAGCGTATGGGGCCTTACAGCCTCCAGGTGAACCCTAGGTATGCGAATGGGGCCTTGCAGCCACCAGGTCAACCCCCTGCAAGCCTATGAGGCCCTGCAGCCACCAGGTGAACCCCAGGTAAGTAAATGGGGCCTTGCAGCCATCAGGTCAATCCCAGGCATGCCTAAGAGGACTTTTGGAGCCCACGTCAACCCCAGGCCAGCGAATGGGGCCTTGCAGTCACCAGGTCAACCCCTGGAAAGAGAGTGGGGCCTTGCAGCCACGAGGTCAAACCCAGGCAAGCGAATGGGGCCTTGCAGCCACCAGGTCAATCCCAAGCAAGTGAATGGGGCCTTGCAGCCACCAGATTAAGCCCAGGCAAGCGCATGGGGCCTTGAAGACACCAAGTCAAGCCCAGGTAAGCGAATGGGGCCTTGCATTCGCCAGGTCAACCAACTGCAAGTCTATGGGGCTCTGCAGCCACCAGGTTAACCTCATGTAAGTGAATGGGGCCCTGCAGCCACCAGGTCAACCCCTGCAAGCGAATGGGGCTTGGAGCCACCAGGTTGACCACAGGCAAGCGAATGCGGGCTTGCAGCCACCAGGTCACTCCCCTGCAAGCGAATGGGGCCTTGCAGCCATGAGATCAACCCCTGCAAGCCTGTGGGGCCCAGCAGCCACGAGGTGAACCCCAGGTAAGTGAAAGGGGCCTTGCAGCCACCAGGTCAACCCCAGGTAAGCGAATGGGGCCTTGCAGAAACCAGGTCAACCCAATGCAAGTGAATGGGGCCTTGCAGCAACCAGCTCAACCCCAGGTAAGTGAATGGGGCCTTATAGCCACCAGGTCAATCCCAGGTAAGCGAATGGGGCCTTGCAGGCACCAGGTGCAACTCAGGGAAGCCTACTGGGCCTTGCAGCCACCGGTTCAAGCCCCTGCAAGCCAATGTGGCCCAGAAGCCACCACGTCAACCCCAGTGTGAGGGCGCCGGGACCAGAGGGGACCGGGCCCGAGGAAGGAAGCCCGGGTTTCCGCCCAGCTTCCGGGGCCTGACCCGGAAGTCTGGTCAGGACTTTGAAGTCTCCTGGAACGTAAACCGGGCCGGCATGGGACCGGCCCAGGGAAATAAAAGGAGCACCCCTACCCCGTGCAGAGAGGAACAGAGGCTCCGACGGGAGCCAGACCTGGGAGCAGCGGAGCCGGGAGCAGCGCGGGAGGTGCGGACTGCGGCGGAAGCGCCGGCGGCAGCTTCGGGAGCAGCGGAGCTGGGAGCGGCACGAGAGACGCCGACGGCAGCAGAGCCAGCGGCGGCAGCTTCAGGAGCAGCGGAGCCGGGAGCAGCGCGGGAGGCGCGGACTGCGGCGGAGGCGGCGGCAGCGGTACTGGGAGCAGCGAAGCTGAGAGGCGCAGAACCGGTAAGCGCGATACCGGGAGCAGCGAAGCCGAGAGGCGCAGAACCGGTAAGCGCGATACCGGGAGCAGCGAAGCCGGGAGGCGCGGAACCGGTAAGCGCGGAACCGGGAGCAGCGGAGCCGGCGCTAACAGGGCGTGCAGCAACGGGACCAGACGCCACGCGGCGAACCCCGGCGGCAGCAGAGGGGACCACAGTGGAGCCGGGAGCAGCGAGGCGTCCCGCCACGTCACAGGTAGCACAGGGAGCGGTGGCGGTTCTGACGGAGGGTCTCGAAAAGGGAACCTCGGCCGGAGGGACCCTCCTCCGGCGGATGGTGGCCGGTTGGTCACGGAGGAGGACCCGCGGGCAGGGCGGCGGACTTTGTAGCCAACCCGGGTCTAGAGACATAGGCCCGTTAGGGCCGGAAAAATCCGGACTCAAGGAGCCCCAGTATCAGGGACGCTAGGTACTGGGGGGGACTCCGAGGCGGGCTCGTCAGTAGACGAGTATCCTGCCGGACTATTCCATCACGGGGGGCATCCCAGTGGGGCCCCCCTATCCCGGAGGCTCGGGCGAGGGTGTAGGGGTGGAGGAGGCCTCAGGACCCCTGGACTTTGGAGTCGGGGTACCCTGTTACGGAGACCGTCAACTCACCGCCCGGGTGAACCCCTTTTGTTTTCCATCAGGTCGTGGCAGGAGAGATTGGCGGCGACGCGGCGGTCCGGCGCGTACCCCCTCCTCTCCAGGGGACATCCGGGGAAATTGGGGATCTCACTTGCGGGTGATATACCCCACATCCCCACAACTGGTGCATTGGCCGGGAAATCCGAACCCGGCCCGGATAACCAGAGCACCAGAAGACAGTGGAACTCCCCACGGGCCCGGAGGTGGCGCCACAAGCGCTACACCTCATTGCGCAGCTGTTACAGCAGCAGCAACAGACGGCCTTGCGACAGGTGAGCTTACAAGAGCTCATCCTCGAACAGGGACAGGCTGGGGGGGCCTGTATCGGGAGGAATTGAAGATGCCTCGCTTGACTAAAGAAGATGATGTTGAGGCTTTCTTAGAGTCATTCGAGTGGGCCGCGTTAGCCGCAGGGCTAGATAAAGGAAGGTGGGCCAGCAGATTAGGGATCCTGCTAATCGGACCGGCCCAGACGGCCTACCGAGCCCTAACACAGGCTGAGGCTGGCGATTATGATCGCGTGAAAGCGGAGATTCTCCAACGCCTAGAGATCACACCGGAAAAACACAGACAGGCCTTTAGGGGAATCAAGGCCAAGGCGCAGAAGACCCCTAAGGCACTGTGGCATGACCTGAGGGATGAATTGACGAAGTGGCTGAGGCCCAATACCACCACGAAGGAGGAAATATGCGACCAGATCCTACTCGAGCAGTTCCTGGCAGATCTGGAGGACGACACCCAACGATGGGTAAGATGCCACGGTCCCACTTCCTCCCTTTAGGCACTCCAATGGGCGGAACAGTATACAGCGGCCCAGGCCGGGCGTCACCCCTCCCGAGGGAAACCCCGGGTGGAAAGTTCCCCCCCGTAAAGGAAAAGGGGGCAAGGGAGAGAAGACTCACGAGGGCAAACCCTTTAGTTGCTTCCGGTGTGGAGGCAGAGGGCATTTAGCTAGGTCCTGTCCATCGGAGGTTGAGTATCCCCTGGTTAAGGGGACCCCATACCTCAAGGGGGCCAGTAGGGAAAAGGAGGCTCCTCGAGAGGAGCCGATGGAGTGCGGGGTGGCAGACCGAGAGGAGGTCCCCCCCAACCGTTACCCCGGGTTAAAGCCTGGGTGGGGCAGCGGCCGCTGGAGGCTGTAATTGATACGGGGTGTGCGCAGACTGTGGTTCGGCCCTCTCTGATCAAGTGGCAGCGAGCACCCCGGTGTAAGGGGATCTACCTGGTCTGCCTCCACAACCAGCAGACGGACTTTGAGCGGTGGCTCCTGGAGGTTCGCCTTCAGGGGGTCTCGCGGTGGCTGCCGGTGGGTCTAAGCGAGGATATTTTACACCCCTTGATTGTGGGACGAGACTGGCCCGAAATATATGAAGTCCTGGACACCCTCCGGCCACGGAAGGAGTTAAGGGCAGGCTTGGCGGGGGAGGAGGTTGAACAACCCTGGCCGGACGAGCTGAGAGGTTTGGCCAACAATTACCAATTCCGGGAGGCCCAAGAGGAAGATGATAAACTACAACCTTTCCGTGAGGAGGCCCTCCAAGCCCTCCGACAACCGGTAAGCCCCTCCGCGGGTTCTGGGTGGGGCCCCCGGGTGGAATTGAGGCGGGGCCTGCTGTACCGTGTCAAGCCTGAACCCTGAACGGGGGCAGAGACGGAACAGCTTTTGATCCCAAGCCGGTATCGGGTACCTCTCCTTCAGTTAGCTCATGGAAATCCGATGGGGGGGCACTTGGGGAAAGGGAAGACGGAAGCACGCCTGACACGGTGGTGCTTCTGGCCACACTTGTATGACGACGTGGAAAGATACTGCAAGGGGTGCCGGGCTTGTCAACTAGTGAGTGCACACAAGCCATCCCGGGCTCCTCTGCAAGTGATGCCGATCATCCAAGAGCCATTTGCTAGGGTGGCTTTAGATGTGGTGGTCCCTTTACCACGTAGCACTTCCGGACACCGGTTCCTGTTGGTGTTCATCGACTATGCCACCCGCTTTCCTGAAGCTATCCCCTTACGGGCAGTGACGGGCGCCAAGGTAGCCGAAGAACTCATGAAGTGTGTGTCCCGATTCGGGATCCCAAAGGAGATCGTGACGGATCAAGGCACCAACTTCATGTCAGCGGTGATGGCCGCTCTGTGCCGGGTGCTCCACGTCTCCCACCTACGGACAACGATCTACCACCCCCAGACGAATGGACTCGTAGAACGTTTCAACGCCACGCTGAAAGGCATGCTCCAGCGGTGTGCCTGGGAAGACCCGGCTAAATGGGATCTCCTGGTGCCCCCGTTACTGTTCGCGGTGCGCGATGCCCCACAGGCCTCAACGGGTTATTCCCCGTTTGGGTTGGTCTTCCGACACCAGCCGCGGAGCCTATTAGACATTGTCAGAGAAAGCTGGGAGAACAGTGCGCGGGGAAGCCGGCAGGTAGACGGATACGCGCAAGAGTTCCAGGATCGTCTCCACAGGGCCCAGCAAGCGGCTCAAGACAATCTCGCTCAGGCTCAAGTGCAGCAAAAGCGCCGGTACGATCGGGGGACCCAAGAAAGGGAGCTACAGCCCGGCCAAAAGGTGCTGGTTATGTTGCCCAACCAGCCCAGTAAATTCGAGGCCAGATGGCACGGGCCAGCCCGGGTCATCCGGCGAACCGGCCCAGTGACCTACGAAGTTCAGAGGGAAGGCCGTCAGAGGTCATCCCAGATTCTTCATACTAATTTATTAAAGCAGTGGCAGGAACCCCAAGGACTCCTGTTGGAATTAGATCGGGAGCTTAGAGACGATCAAGATTCCAACCCAGAAGTGAGTCCTAAACCCCTGACCGAGAGACACCCCGAGGGTGGAACGCCCCTTTCTCTGCCCCAGCAGAGGGAGCTGCAGCGGCTCATGGCGGAGTTCCAGGACATGTTCACCGAGACTCCGGGAAAGGCTGACGGGGTAGAACATACCATCCGGACGCCACGGGGCCAGGTGGCTAGAGAGAAGTGGCGGCGGATCCCCTTCTTTAAGTGCCAATGCATCAAGAATGAAATTGACAACATGCTAGCTCAAGGCATCATCACCCCGTCCCGCAGCCCATGGCGGAGCCCGCTGGTAGCCGTAGAGAAGCCAGACGGCAGTTTGAGGATATGCATCGACTTCAGAAAACTGAACGCTATCACTCAATTCGACGCTTTCCCCATGCCACAGGTAACCGAACTCGTGGAGCGTATTGGCCAGGCCAATTTCATTTCCACCTTGGATCTAGCCAAAGGTTACTGGCAGATCCCCTTACGAAAAGAGGACCAACCCAAGACGGCCTTCGGAACCCAGTGGGGCCTTTACGAGTTTAAGCGAATGCCCTTCGGGCTGAATGGGGCGGCAGCCACCTTCCAAAGGCTCATCGATTGGCTCCTGGCGCCCCACCAAGCGTACGCCGCAGCGTACATTGATGACATCGTCATTTTGATGAGCATCAGGTCACTGGCCAACCCCTTGGTTGTTTACACCAAAACATGGGCCCAGCACCTTCAGGCCCTAAGGAAGGTATTGCAGGAATTACGAGCGATTGCAGCCACCAGGTCAACCCCAGGTAAGAGAATGGGACCTTGCAGCCACCAGATCAACCGCAGGCAAGCAAATGGGGCCTTGCGGCCACCAGGTCAACCCCCTGCAAGCCTATGGGGCTCTGCAGCCACCAGGTGAACCCCAGGTAAGTGAATGGGGCCTTGTAGCCACCAGGTCCATCCGAGGCAGGCCTAAGAGGACTTTTGGAGCCCACGTCAAACCCAGGCTAGCGAATGGGGCCTTGCAGTCACCAGGTCAACCCCCGGAAAGAGAATGGGGCCTTGCAGCCACCTGGTCAATCCCAGGCAAGTGAATGGGGCCTTGCAGCCACCAGGTTAACTCCAGGAAAGCGAATGGGGCCTTGCAGCCACAAAGTCAACCCCAGGTAAGCGAATGGGACCTTACATTCACCAGGTCAACCAACTGCAAGTCTATGGGGCCCTACAGCCACCAGGTTAATCCCAGGTAAGCGAATGGGGCCTTGCAGCCACCAGATAAACCACAGGCAAGCGAATGCGGCCTTGGAGCCACCAGGTCACTCCCCTGCAAGCGAATGGGGCCTTGCAGCCACCAGGTCAACCCCTGCAAGCCAATGGGTCCTTGGAGCCACCAGGTCACCCACAGGCAACCGAATGCGGCCTTGCAACCACCAGGACACTCCCCTGCAAGCGAATGGGGCCTTGCAGCCACGAGGTCAACCCCAGGCAAGCGCATGGAGCCTTGCAGACACCAGGTCAGTCCCAGGGAAGCGAATGTGGCCTTGCAGCCACCAGGTCAACCCCCTGCAAGCCTATGGGGCCCTGCAGCCACAACGTGAACCCCAGGTAATTGAATGGGGCCTAACACCCACCAGGTCAACCCCAGGTAAAGAGAATGGGGCCTTGCAGCCACCAGATTAACCCAATGGAAGCAAATGGGGCCTTGCAGCCACCAGGTTATGCCCAGGTAAGCGAATGGGGCCTGGCAGCCACCAGGTCAACCCCCGGTATGCGAATGGGGCCTTGCAGCCACCAAGTGAACCCCCTGGAAGCCTATGGGGCCCTGCAGCCACCAGGTGAACCCCAGCTAAATGAATGGGGCCTTGCAGCCACCAGGTCAACCCCAGGTAAGCGAAAGGGGCCTTGCAGACACAAGGTCATCCCAATGTAATCGAAAGGGGCCTTGCAGCCACCAGGTCAACCCAATGCGAGCGAATGGGGCCTTGCACCAACCAGGTCAGCCCCAGGTAAGCGAATGGGGCCTCGCAGATACCAGGTCAACCCAATGCAAGCATATGGGGCCTTGCAGCCACCAGGTTTACCCCTGCAAGCCTTTGGGCCCTACATCCACCAGGTGAACACCAGATAAGTGAATAGGACCTTGCAGCCACCAGATCAACCCCAGGCAAGCACATGGGGCCTTGCAGACACCAGGTCAACCCCAGTGAAGCGAATGTGGCCTTGCGGCCACCAGGTCCACCCCCTGCAAACCTATGGGGCCCTGTGGCCACCAGATGAACCCCAGGTAAGTGTATTCGGCCTTGCAGCTACCAGGTCAATCCCAGGCATGCCTAAGAGGACTTTTGGAGCCCACATCACACCCAGGCTAGCGAATGGGCCTTGCAGTCCCCAGGTCAACCCCCGAAAGAGAATGGGGCCTTGCAGCCACCTGGTCAATCCCAGGCAAGTGAATGGGGCCTTGCAGCCACCAGGTCAACCACAGGCAGGCGAATGCGGCCTTGTAGCCACCAGGTCACTCCCCTGAAAGCGAATGGGGCCTTGCAGCCACCAGGTCAACCCCTCCAAGCCTATGGGGCCCAGCAGCCACCAGGTGACCCCAGGTAAGTGAAAGGGGCCTTGCAGACACTGGGTCAACCCAATGCAAGCGAATGGGGCCTTGCAGCAACCATGTCAACCCCAGTTAAGTGAATGAGGCCTTATAGCCACCATGTCAATCCCAGCCAAGCGAACGGGGCCTTGGATCCACCAGTTCTCTCCCAGGAAAGCGAATGGGGCCTTGCAGCCACCAGGTCAACCCCTGCAAGTGAATGGGTCCTTGCAGCCACCAGGTGAACCCCAGGTAAACTTATGGGGCCTTGCAGACACCAGGTCAACCCAATGCAAGCGAAAGGGGCCTTGCAGTCACCAGGTGAACCCCTGCAAGCGAATGGGTACTTGCAACCACCAGGTCAACCCCAGCTAAGCTTATGGGGCCTTGCAGACACCAGGTCAACCCAATGCAAGCGAATGGGGCCTTGCACCAACCAGGTCAAACCCAGGAAAGCGTATGGGGCCTGCATCCACCAGGTGAACTCCAGATAACTGAAGGGGGCCTTGCAGCCAGGAGAGCAACCCCAGACAAGAGCATGGGGCCTTGCAGAAACCAGGTAGACCCCAGGGAAGCGAAGGTGGCCTTGCAGCCACCAGGTCAACCCCCTGCAAGCGAAGCAGAATGGGGCCTTGCAGCCACCAGGTCAACCACAGGCAAGCGTATGTGGCCTTGCAGCCACCAGGTCAACCCCCTGCAAGCCTATGGGGCCCTAAGGCCACCAGGTCTACCCCAAGTAAGTGAATGGGGCCTTGCAGACACCAGGTCAACCCCAGATAAGTGAATGGGGCCTTTGAGACACCAGGTCAACCCTAGGTAAGCGATTGGGGCTTTGCAGCCACCAGGTCAATCCCAGGTAAGCGAATGGGGCTTTGGAACCACCAGATGAACCCCCTGCAAGCGAATGGGACCTTGCAGCCACCAGGTGTAGCTCAGGCAAGCCTACGGGGCCTTGCAGACACGAGGTCAACCCAATGCAAGCGAATGGGGCCTTGCAACCACCAGGTCCATCCCAGGAAAGCGAATGGGGCCGTGCAGACAGCAGGTCAACCCAATAGAAGGGAATGGGGTCTTGCAGTCACCATCTCAACCCCATTTAAGCGAATGGGGCCTGGCAGCCACCAGGTCAACCCCAGGCAAGCGAATGTGGCCTTGAAGCCACGAGGACAAACCCCTGCAAGCCTTTGGGGACCTGCAGCCACCAGGTCAACCCCCGGCAAGCGAATGGGTCCTTGCAGCCACCAGGTGTAACTCAGGCAAGCGAATGGGGCGTGGCATCCACCAGGTCAACCGCAAGTAGGTGAATGTGGCCTTGCAGCCACCAGGTCAACCCTCTGCAAGCCTATGGGGCCCTGCAGCCACCAGGTGAACCCCAGGTAAGTAAATGGGGCCTTGCAGCCACCAGGTCAACCCAATGCAAGCGAATGGGTTTGTATCCACCTGGTTCCCCCCCACGTAAAGCGATTGGGACCTTGCAGACACCAGGTCAACCCAATGCAAGTGAATGCTGCATTGCAGCCACCAGGTCAACCCCAAGCAGGTAAGTGAATGGGGCCTTGCAGCAGACACCAGGTCAACCCCCGGAAAGAGAATGGGTCCTTGCAGACACCAGATCAACCCCTGTCAAGGGAATGGTGCCCTGCAGCCACCAGATCAACCCCCTGGAAGCCTAT